>NW_027468685.1:2500-302500 GCF_046254945.1 Alosa pseudoharengus
CCTAACCCTAACCCTAACCCTAACCCTAACCCTAACCCTAACCCTAACCCTAACCCTAACCCTAACCCTAACCCTAACCCTAACCCTAACCCTAACCCTAACCCTAACCCTAACCCTAACCCTAACCCTAACCCTAACCCTAACCCTAACCCTAACCCTAACCCTAACCCTAACCCTAACCCTAACCCTAACCCTAACCCTAACCCTAACCCTAACCCTAACCCTAACCCTAACCCTAACCCTAACCCTAACCCTAACCCTAACCCTAACCCTAACCCTAACCCTAACCCTAACCCTAACCCTAACCCTAACCCTAACCCTAACCCTAACCCTAACCCTAACCCTAACCCTAACCCTAACCCTAACCCTAACCCTAACCCTAACCCTAACCCTAACCCTAACCCTAACCCTAACCCTAACCCTAACCCTAACCCTAACCCTAACCCTAACCCTAACCCTAACCCTAACCCTAACCCTAACCCTAACCCTAACCCTAACCCTAACCCTAACCCTAACCCTAACCCTAACCCTAACCCTAACCCTAACCCTAACCCTAACCCTAACCCTAACCCTAACCCTAACCCTAACCCTAACCCTAACCCTAACCCTAACCCTAACCCTAACCCTAACCCTAACCCTAACCCTAACCCTAACCCTAACCCTAACCCTAACCCTAACCCTAACCCTAACCCTAACCCTAACCCTAACCCTAACCCTAACCCTAACCCTAACCCTAACCCTAACCCTAACCCTAACCCTAACCCTAACCCTAACCCTAACCCTAACCCTAACCCTAACCCTAACCCTAACCCTAACCCTAACCCTAACCCTAACCCTAACCCTAACCCTAACCCTAACCCTAACCCTAACCCTAACCCTAACCCTAACCCTAACCCTAACCCTAACCCTAACCCTAACCCTAACCCTAACCCTAACCCTAACCCTAACCCTAACCCTAACCCTAACCCTAACCCTAACCCTAACCCTAACCCTAACCCTAACCCTAACCCTAACCCTAACCCTAACCCTAACCCTAACCCTAACCCTAACCCTAACCCTAACCCTAACCCTAACCCTAACCCTAACCCTAACCCTAACCCTAACCCTAACCCTAACCCTAACCCTAACCCTAACCCTAACCCTAACCCTAACCCTAACCCTAACCCTAACCCTAACCCTAACCCTAACCCTAACCCTAACCCTAACCCTAACCCTAACCCTAACCCTAACCCTAACCCTAACCCTAACCCTAACCCTAACCCTAACCCTAACCCTAACCCTAACCCTAACCCTAACCCTAACCCTAACCCTAACCCTAACCCTAACCCTAACCCTAACCCTAACCCTAACCCTAACCCTAACCCTAACCCTAACCCTAACCCTAACCCTAACCCTAACCCTAACCCTAACCCTAACCCTAACCCTAACCCTAACCCTAACCCTAACCCTAACCCTAACCCTAACCCTAACCCTAACCCTAACCCTAACCCTAACCCTAACCCTAACCCTAACCCTAACCCTAACCCTAACCCTAACCCTAACCCTAACCCTAACCCTAACCCTAACCCTAACCCTAACCCTAACCCTAACCCTAACCCTAACCCTAACCCTAACCCTAACCCTAACCCTAACCCTAACCCTAACCCTAACCCTAACCCTAACCCTAACCCTAACCCTAACCCTAACCCTAACCCTAACCCTAACCCTAACCCTAACCCTAACCCTAACCCTAACCCTAACCCTAACCCTAACCCTAACCCTAACCCTAACCCTAACCCTAACCCTAACCCTAACCCTAACCCTAACCCTAACCCTAACCCTAACCCTAACCCTAACCCTAACCCTAACCCTAACCCTAACCCTAACCCTAACCCTAACCCTAACCCTAACCCTAACCCTAACCCTAACCCTAACCCTAACCCTAACCCTAACCCTAACCCTAACCCTAACCCTAACCCTAACCCTAACCCTAACCCTAACCCTAACCCTAACCCTAACCCTAACCCTAACCCTAACCCTAACCCTAACCCTAACCCTAACCCTAACCCTAACCCTAACCCTAACCCTAACCCTAACCCTAACCCTAACCCTAACCCTAACCCTAACCCTAACCCTAACCCTAACCCTAACCCTAACCCTAACCCTAACCCTAACCCTAACCCTAACCCTAACCCTAACCCTAACCCTAACCCTAACCCTAACCCTAACCCTAACCCTAACCCTAACCCTAACCCTAACCCTAACCCTAACCCTAACCCTAACCCTAACCCTAACCCTAACCCTAACCCTAACCCTAACCCTAACCCTAACCCTAACCCTAACCCTAACCCTAACCCTAACCCTAACCCTAACCCTAACCCTAACCCTAACCCTAACCCTAACCCTAACCCTAACCCTAACCCTAACCCTAACCCTAACCCTAACCCTAACCCTAACCCTAACCCTAACCCTAACCCTAACCCTAACCCTAACCCTAACCCTAACCCTAACCCTAACCCTAACCCTAACCCTAACCCTAACCCTAACCCTAACCCTAACCCTAACCCTAACCCTAACCCTAACCCTAACCCTAACCCTAACCCTAACCCTAACCCTAACCCTAACCCTAACCCTAACCCTAACCCTAACCCTAACCCTAACCCTAACCCTAACCCTAACCCTAACCCTAACCCTAACCCTAACCCTAACCCTAACCCTAACCCTAACCCTAACCCTAACCCTAACCCTAACCCTAACCCTAACCCTAACCCTAACCCTAACCCTAACCCTAACCCTAACCCTAACCCTAACCCTAACCCTAACCCTAACCCTAACCCTAACCCTAACCCTAACCCTAACCCTAACCCTAACCCTAACCCTAACCCTAACCCTAACCCTAACCCTAACCCTAACCCTAACCCTAACCCTAACCCTAACCCTAACCCTAACCCTAACCCTAACCCTAACCCTAACCCTAACCCTAACCCTAACCCTAACCCTAACCCTAACCCTAACCCTAACCCTAACCCTAACCCTAACCCTAACCCTAACCCTAACCCTAACCCTAACCCTAACCCTAACCCTAACCCTAACCCTAACCCTAACCCTAACCCTAACCCTAACCCTAACCCTAACCCTAACCCTAACCCTAACCCTAACCCTAACCCTAACCCTAACCCTAACCCTAACCCTAACCCTAACCCTAACCCTAACCCTAACCCTAACCCTAACCCTAACCCTAACCCTAACCCTAACCCTAACCCTAACCCTAACCCTAACCCTAACCCTAACCCTAACCCTAACCCTAACCCTAACCCTAACCCTAACCCTAACCCTAACCCTAACCCTAACCCTAACCCTAACCCTAACCCTAACCCTAACCCTAACCCTAACCCTAACCCTAACCCTAACCCTAACCCTAACCCTAACCCTAACCCTAACCCTAACCCTAACCCTAACCCTAACCCTAACCCTAACCCTAACCCTAACCCTAACCCTAACCCTAACCCTAACCCTAACCCTAACCCTAACCCTAACCCTAACCCTAACCCTAACCCTAACCCTAACCCTAACCCTAACCCTAACCCTAACCCTAACCCTAACCCTAACCCTAACCCTAACCCTAACCCTAACCCTAACCCTAACCCTAACCCTAACCCTAACCCTAACCCTAACCCTAACCCTAACCCTAACCCTAACCCTAACCCTAACCCTAACCCTAACCCTAACCCTAACCCTAACCCTAACCCTAACCCTAACCCTAACCCTAACCCTAACCCTAACCCTAACCCTAACCCTAACCCTAACCCTAACCCTAACCCTAACCCTAACCCTAACCCTAACCCTAACCCTAACCCTAACCCTAACCCTAACCCTAACCCTAACCCTAACCCTAACCCTAACCCTAACCCTAACCCTAACCCTAACCCTAACCCTAACCCTAACCCTAACCCTAACCCTAACCCTAACCCTAACCCTAACCCTAACCCTAACCCTAACCCTAACCCTAACCCTAACCCTAACCCTAACCCTAACCCTAACCCTAACCCTAACCCTAACCCTAACCCTAACCCTAACCCTAACCCTAACCCTAACCCTAACCCTAACCCTAACCCTAACCCTAACCCTAACCCTAACCCTAACCCTAACCCTAACCCTAACCCTAACCCTAACCCTAACCCTAACCCTAACCCTAACCCTAACCCTAACCCTAACCCTAACCCTAACCCTAACCCTAACCCTAACCCTAACCCTAACCCTAACCCTAACCCTAACCCTAACCCTAACCCTAACCCTAACCCTAACCCTAACCCTAACCCTAACCCTAACCCTAACCCTAACCCTAACCCTAACCCTAACCCTAACCCTAACCCTAACCCTAACCCTAACCCTAACCCTAACCCTAACCCTAACCATGAGGATCAGTCCTCGGACTGATCTTGCATTTGCCCTATATCCCTAACCCTAACCCTAACCCTAACCCTAGGAAAAATTATATACCAATCGATGCGGAATCTCACCCCGAATCCAACGGAACCGGTCTCGAGTCGATACGACCTTCCGTTCGGGAGTTATTGCGGAATCCCTCATTTCTCTTGGTTTTCATCCCTTATCCCTGCCCCTAACCCTAGACGCCCATCTAATACGGGGTTTTAAGCCTATAACCTAGCCAGAGTTATTAGACGCCCATCTAATAGGTAGTTTTAAGCCTATAACCTACCAAAAAACCAAACCCAAGCCCAAACCCTAACCCACAGAGATCAGTCATCGACTGATTGGTGGTTTTTAGCCCTATTCCTATCCCTAACCCTAACCCAAACACATTTTCTTTCATAACTCTCGAACCCTACCCCTAGTGGCGAAATGGAGGGGTGCAATTGTAAGTCATTTTCAAAGATCTATCCACTCAAACAGTAAAAAAAATTTGTATGGGAAAAAAAAAAGTTCACTACAAATGTGTGCCATTCGACTCAGAATCACATAAAACGTACTCCTATACACTTTCTGGGGGAACTTTTTTCAAAACCCACTTTGGACTTAGAAGAATTTTTGATTTTTCCCATTCATTTCAATGGGGAAACTTAAAACGGCTATAACTTCCGAACGAAAGGTGATAGGTCAAATATTTTCTTTTCCGCCTCCCCAAAACCGGCCACGAGGAAGCCGGGGAACTTGTCCGCTTCTCTCTACGACCTTCCGTTCTCGAGATACAGCGATTTTTACGTCTATTTCCGGTTTTTCACCAACTTCCGGATATCGCAGGAAGTCGAGAGTGGTCTCAAAAGACGCGTCTTGACGAGCAGAATCGATTGATATGTGAACCCTCACTCTACGACTTTCACAGCCCGAGATATAAGGAAATCCCTCACTTGAGGGGCAGATTTTGAAACTACCCCTTCCCGGGGTCCTACGGGGAAAAATTATATACCAATCGATGCGGAATCTCACCCCGAATCCAACGGAACCGGTCTCGAGTCGATACGACCTTCCGTTCGGGAGTTATTGCGGAATCCCTCATTTCTCTTGGTTTTCATCCCTTATCCTAACCCTAACCCTAACCCTAACCCTAACCCTAACCCTAACCCTAACCCTAACCCTAACCCTAACCCTAACCCTAACCCTAACCCTAACCCTAACCCTAACCCTAACCCTAACCCTAACCCTAACCCTAACCCTAACCCTAACCCTAACCCTAACCCTAACCCTAATCCGAACGAAAGGTGATAGGTCAAATATTTTCTTTTCCGCCTCCCCAAAACCGGCCACGAGGAAGCCGGGGAACTTGTCCGCTTCTCTCTACGACCTTCCGTTCTCGAGATATAAGGATTTTAAGGTTTATTTCCGGTTTTTAACCAACTTCCGGACATCGGAGGAAGTCGAGGGTGGGCTCAAATTAAAGGTCTTCAAGAGATGGATAACATATATGAGTTTCATGTATATGAGACCTTCGGGTCGGGGGCTACATGAGGATGAGTATTTTTGCTCATCTTGCATTTGCCCCCTATACCTAACCCTAACCCTAACCCTAACCCTAACCCTAACCCTAACCCTAACCCTAACCCTAACCCTAACTGTCCTGAATACCAACACAAAAAATGGATTAGGAACCATCGAACCAAACAAATTTTCAAGATCTGGCCTGCCCTCAGCCCTAATTTAAAGAATTGCGTATATCTCATCTATTGCATTAGATGCGGCTCACAATATGTCGGGGAAACGAAAAATTCAATTATGATTCGACTACATCAACATAGGTATAACATTAGGAAACAAAAAGAGACGGATACGTACCTGGTCAAGCACTTTCTCACCCACGGTCTGCAGTGCCTTCGGGTTATGGTCCTCCAACATAATTCTCTGTGGACAATAACTCAAAGAAAACATCAGGAACATCGTTGGATAGACAAACTAGGAACAAAGTATCCAGGAGGCCTCAACGAACAATAAGGAAACTTCTCCATCTAAGCCCAAACCTTGCCCTTTTCCTAATCCTAACCCCAACCAACTCCTTACCCCAAACCAATCCCTTGCCCTTTTCCTAATCCTAACCCCAACCACAACTCCTACCCCCAACCAATACCTAATCCTAACCCCAACCCCAATCCCCCACCCACTCCTTACCCCCAATCCTAAACCCAACCACAACCCCTAACCCCAACCAACTCCTAACCCCAACCACTTCCTTGCCCCTATCCTAAACCTAACCCCAACCAAACCCCTACCCCCAACCAACTCCTAAACCCTTAACCCCCACCCACCAAAAACGAATCGGCCTACTACCTGAAAAAGGAAAATTACAAAAATTAAATAACTGGAAAAATAATGATTACTTACCTTTTCTTACCTGAAGAAGGAAAAATCACAATATTAAATAAATTACAAAATAATTATGGTTACTTACCTTTTATCTACATGGACACAGACAGGGCCGGATGAACGGTGGGCAGCCTTGGCCTTCTGGGAAGGACCGTGCCCAACGTGAGTCCCAACATCGTTGGGGCCGCGGATTCATTCCCCTAACCTAACCCTAACCCTAACCCTAACCCTAACCCTAACCCTAACCCTAAAACCAAACCCAAGCCCAAACCCTAACCCACAGAGATCAGTCATCGACTGATTGGTGGTTTTTAGCCCTATTCCTATCCCTAACCCTAACCCAAACACATTTTCTTTCATAACTCTCGAACCCTACCCCTAGTGGCGAAATGGAGGGGTGCAATTGTAAGTCATTTTCAAAGATCTATCCACTCAAACAGTAAAAAAAATTTGTATGGGGAAAAAAAAAGTTCACTACAAATGTGTGCCATTCGACTCAGAATCACATAAAACGTACTCCTATACACTTTCTGGGGGAACTTTTTTCAAAACCCACTTTGGACTTAGAAGAATTTTTGATTTTTCCCATTCATTTCAATGGGGGAACTAAAAACGGCTATAACTTCCGAACGAAAGGTGATAGGTCAAATATTTTCTTTTCCGCCTCCCCAAAACCGGCCACGAGGAAGCCGGGGAACTTGTCCGCTTCTCTCTACGACCTTCCGTTCTCGAGATATAAGGATTTTAAGGTTTATTTCCTGTTTTAAAAATACTTCCGGTCATCGGAGGAAGTCGAGAGTGGTCTCATATGAAAGATCTCGATGACATCTATAACATATATGAGTTTCAAGTCTCTATCACCTTCCTATCCTGAGTTATTCAAAGCCCTAGTCTTCTCCAACTCGGAGAAAGTTCGTTTTTTGCCCTATACCCTAACCCTAACCCTAACCCTAACCCTAACCCTAACCCTAACCCTAACCCTAACCCTAACCCTAAAACCAAACCCAAGCCCAAACCCTAACCCACAGAGATCAGTCATCGACTGATTGGTGGTTTTTAGCCCTATTCCTATCCCTAACCCTAACCCAAACACATTTTCTTTCATAACTCTCGAACCCTACCCCTAGTGGCGAAATGGAGGGGTGCAATTGTAAGTCATTTTCAAAGATCTATCCACTCAAACAGTAAAAAAAATTTGTATGGGGAAAAAAAAAGTTCACTACAAATGTGTGCCATTCGACTCAGAATCACATAAAACGTACTCCTATACACTTTCTGGGGGAACTTTTTTCAAAACCCACTTTGGACTTAGAAGAATTTTTGATTTTTCCCATTCATTTCAATGGGGGAACTAAAAACGGCTATAACTTCCGAACGAAAGGTGATAGGTCAAATATTTTCTTTTCCGCCTCCCCAAAACCGGCCACGAGGAAGCCGGGGAACTTGTCCGCTTCTCTCTACGACCTTCCGTTCTCGAGATATAAGGATTTTAAGGTTTATTTCCTGTTTTAAAAATACTTCCGGTCATCGGAGGAAGTCGAGAGTGGTCTCATATGAAAGATCTCGATGACATCTATAACATATATGAGTTTCAAGTCTCTATCACCTTCCTATCCTGAGTTATTCAAAGCCCTAGTCTTCTCCAACTCGGAGAAAGTTCGTTTTTTGCCCTATACCCTAACCCTAACCCTAACCCTAACCCTAACCCTAACCCTAACCCTAACCCTAACCCTAACCCTAAAACCAAACCCAAGCCCAAACCCTAACCCACAGAGATCAGTCATCGACTGATTGGTGGTTTTTAGCCCTATTCCTATCCCTAACCCTAACCCAAACACATTTTCTTTCATAACTCTCGAACCCTACCCCTAGTGGCGAAATGGAGGGGTGCAATTGTAAGTCATTTTCAAAGATCTATCCACTCAAACAGTAAAAAAAATTTGTATGGGGAAAAAAAAAGTTCACTACAAATGTGTGCCATTCGACTCAGAATCACATAAAACGTACTCCTATACACTTTCTGGGGGAACTTTTTTCAAAACCCACTTTGGACTTAGAAGAATTTTTGATTTTTCCCATTCATTTCAATGGGGGAACTAAAAACGGCTATAACTTCCGAACGAAAGGTGATAGGTCAAATATTTTCTTTTCCGCCTCCCCAAAACCGGCCACGAGGAAGCCGGGGAACTTGTCCGCTTCTCTCTACGACCTTCCGTTCTCGAGATATAAGGATTTTAAGGTTTATTTCCTGTTTTAAAAATACTTCCGGTCATCGGAGGAAGTCGAGAGTGGTCTCATATGAAAGATCTCGATGACATCTATAACATATATGAGTTTCAAGTCTCTATCACCTTCCTATCCTGAGTTATTCAAAGCCCTAGTCTTCTCCAACTCGGAGAAAGTTCGTTTTTTGCCCTATACCCTAACCCTAACCCTAACCCTAAACCAAACCCAAGCCCAAACCCTAACCCACAGAGATCAGTCATCGACTGATTGGTGGTTTTTAGCCCTATTCCTATCCCTAACCCTAACCCAAACACATTTTCTTTCATAACTCTCGAACCCTACCCCTAGTGGCGAAATGGAGGGGTGCAATTGTAAGTCATTTTCAAAGATCTATCCACTCAAACAGTAAAAAAAATTTGTATGGGAAAAAAAAAAGTTCACTACAAATGTGTGCCATTCGACTCAGAATCACCTAAAACGTACTCCTATACACTTTCTGGGGGAACTTTTTTCAAAACCCACTTTGGACTTAGAAGAATTTTTGATTTTTCCCATTCATTTCAATGGGGAAACTTAAAACGGCTATAACTTCCGAACGAAAGGTGATAGGTCAAATATTTTCTTTTCCGCCTCCCCAAAACCGGCCACGAGGAAGCCGGGGAACTTGTCCGCTTCTCTCTACGACCTTCCGTTCTCGAGATATAAGGATTTTAAGGTTTATTTCCGGTTTTTAACCAACTTCCGGACATCGGAGGAAGTCGAGGGTGGGCTCAAATTAAAGGTCTTCAAGAGATGGATAACATATATGAGTTTCATGTATATGAGACCTTCGGGTCGGGGGCTACATGAGGATGAGTATTTTTGCTCATCTTGCATTTGCCCCCTATACCTAACCCTAACCCTAACCCTAACCCTAACCCTAACCCTAACCCTAACCCTAACCCTAACTGTCCTGAATACCAACACAAAAAATGGATTAGGAACCATCGAACCAAACAAATTTTCAAGATCTGGCCTGCCCTCAGCCCTAATTTAAAGAATTGCGTATATCTCATCTATTGCATTAGATGCGGCTCACAATATGTCGGGGAAACGAAAAATTCAATTATGATTCGACTACATCAACATAGGTATAACATTAGGAAACAAAAAGAGACGGATACGTACCTGGTCAAGCACTTTCTCACCCACGGTCTGCAGTGCCTTCGGGTTATGGTCCTCCAACATAATTCTCTGTGGACAATAACTCAAAGAAAACATCAGGAACATCGTTGGATAGACAAACTAGGAACAAAGTATCCAGGAGGCCTCAACGAACAATAAGGAAACTTCTCCATCTAAGCCCAAACCTTGCCCTTTTCCTAATCCTAACCCCAACCAACTCCTTACCCCAAACCAATCCCTTGCCCTTTTCCTAATCCTAACCCCAACCACAACTCCTACCCCCAACCAATACCTAATCCTAACCCCAACCCCAATCCCCCACCCACTCCTTACCCCCAATCCTAAACCCAACCACAACCCCTAACCCCAACCAACTCCTAACCCCAACCACTTCCTTGCCCCTATCCTAAACCTAACCCCAACCAAACCCCTACCCCCAACCAACTCCTAAACCCTTAACCCCCACCCACCAAAAACGAATCGGCCTACTACCTGAAAAAGGAAAATTACAAAAATTAAATAACTGGAAAAATAATGATTACTTACCTTTTCTTACCTGAAGAAGGAAAAATCACAATATTAAATAAATTACAAAATAATTATGGTTACTTACCTTTTATCTACATGGACACAGACAGGGCCGGATGAACGGTGGGCAGCCTTGGCCTTCTGGGAAGGACCGTGCCCAACGTGAGTCCCAACATCGTTGGGGCCGCGGATTCATTCCCCTAACCTAACCCTAACCCTAACCCTAACCCTAACCCTAACCCTAACCCTAAAACCAAACCCAAGCCCAAACCCTAACCCACAGAGATCAGTCATCGACTGATTGGTGGTTTTTAGCCCTATTCCTATCCCTAACCCTAACCCAAACACATTTTCTTTCATAACTCTCGAACCCTACCCCTAGTGGCGAAATGGAGGGGTGCAATTGTAAGTCATTTTCAAAGATCTATCCACTCAAACAGTAAAAAAAATTTGTATGGGGAAAAAAAAAGTTCACTACAAATGTGTGCCATTCGACTCAGAATCACATAAAACGTACTCCTATACACTTTCTGGGGGAACTTTTTTCAAAACCCACTTTGGACTTAGAAGAATTTTTGATTTTTCCCATTCATTTCAATGGGGGAACTAAAAACGGCTATAACTTCCGAACGAAAGGTGATAGGTCAAATATTTTCTTTTCCGCCTCCCCAAAACCGGCCACGAGGAAGCCGGGGAACTTGTCCGCTTCTCTCTACGACCTTCCGTTCTCGAGATATAAGGATTTTAAGGTTTATTTCCTGTTTTAAAAATACTTCCGGTCATCGGAGGAAGTCGAGAGTGGTCTCATATGAAAGATCTCGATGACATCTATAACATATATGAGTTTCAAGTCTCTATCACCTTCCTATCCTGAGTTATTCAAAGCCCTAGTCTTCTCCAACTCGGAGAAAGTTCGTTTTTTGCCCTATACCCTAACCCTAACCCTAACCCTAACCCTAACCCTAACCCTAACCCTAACCCTAACCCTAACCCTAACCCTAAAACCAAACCCAAGCCCAAACCCTAACCCACAGAGATCAGTCATCGACTGATTGGTGGTTTTTAGCCCTATTCCTATCCCTAACCCTAACCCAAACACATTTTCTTTCATAACTCTCGAACCCTACCCCTAGTGGCGAAATGGAGGGGTGCAATTGTAAGTCATTTTCAAAGATCTATCCACTCAAACAGTAAAAAAAATTTGTATGGGAAAAAAAAAGTTCACTACAAATGTGTGCCATTCGACTCAGAATCACATAAAACGTACTCCTATACACTTTCTGGGGGAACTTTTTTCAAAACCCACTTTGGACTTAGAAGAATTTTTGATTTTTCCCATTCATTTCAATGGGGGAACTAAAAACGGCTATAACTTCCGAACGAAAGGTGATAGGTCAAATATTTTCTTTTCCGCCTCCCCAAAACCGGCCACGAGGAAGCCGGGGAACTTGTCCGCTTCTCTCTACGACCTTCCGTTCTCGAGATATAAGGATTTTAAGGTTTATTTCCTGTTTTAAAAATACTTCCGGTCATCGGAGGAAGTCGAGAGTGGTCTCATATGAAAGATCTCGATGACATCTATAACATATATGAGTTTCAAGTCTCTATCACCTTCCTATCCTGAGTTATTCAAAGCCCTAGTCTTCTCCAACTCGGAGAAAGTTCGTTTTTTGCCCTATACCCTAACCCTAACCCTAACCCTAAACCAAACCCAAGCCCAAACCCTAACCCACAGAGATCAGTCATCGACTGATTGGTGGTTTTTAGCCCTATTCCTATCCCTAACCCTAACCCAAACACATTTTCTTTCATAACTCTCGAACCCTACCCCTAGTGGCGAAATGGAGGGGTGCAATTGTAAGTCATTTTCAAAGATCTATCCACTCAAACAGTAAAAAAAATTTGTATGGGAAAAAAAAAAGTTCACTACAAATGTGTGCCATTCGACTCAGAATCACCTAAAACGTACTCCTATACACTTTCTGGGGGAACTTTTTTCAAAACCCACTTTGGACTTAGAAGAATTTTTGATTTTTCCCATTCATTTCAATGGGGAAACTTAAAACGGCTATAACTTCCGAACGAAAGGTGATAGGTCAAATATTTTCTTTTCCGCCTCCCCAAAACCGGCCACGAGGAAGCCGGGGAACTTGTCCGCTTCTCTCTACGACCTTCCGTTCTCGAGATATAAGGATTTTAAGGTTTATTTCCGGTTTTTAACCAACTTCCGGACATCGGAGGAAGTCGAGGGTGGGCTCAAATTAAAGGTCTTCAAGAGATGGATAACATATATGAGTTTCATGTATATGAGACCTTCGGGTCGGGGGCTACATGAGGATGAGTATTTTTGCTCATCTTGCATTTGCCCCCTATACCTAACCCTAACCCTAACCCTAACCCTAACCCTAACCCTAACCCTAACCCTAACCCTAACCCTAACCCTAGCCCTAGTCTTCTCCAACTCGGAGAAAGTTCGTTTTTTGCCCTATACCCCTGTCCCTAACCCTAGACGCCCATCTAATACGGGGTTTTAAGCCTATAACCCTAGCCAGAGTTATTAGACGCCCATCTAATAGGTAGTTTTAAGCCTATAACCTATGTATCTTCATAAGGATTTGATGTGCTGCAAACCCACATTCCTGGCAATGGATGTGGTGTGCAAATACTGGCCGTACTTAAATAAAGCTGCCAACAGCCTCCCACACCTGAAACCTCTTACCACTGTAAGGTTTGGAGTGTCATGCATGCACAAGCACACTCCTTGGGGTGCACAGATGAAATAGCGTTCGTTGCTGATGTGAGGGAATGGGCAGCCAGTGGTAAGCGTGGAACAGAAAACAGCCTTCCCTTTTGTTCTCCCAATGTAAAGTCTTTCTAGATTGGATCATTGGATTTATTCATTGTAATGATGCACAGGAGAATCTGATAATCTTGCTATGAAGATGTTTTAACCCTTAAAATCGCACCTAAATCTTTTCATATTTTCTCAATGAAGTGGCATTGTGAAATTTGCCTGCACAACACTATAAATATTTAATATTCACAGATAGAATGGGTACATCACAGCTAGAGCAGGCCATAGAGGGGCGTTACCTGAACTTGAGGCAAAAGAAACAACCGACAGAATGGTATGTCTACGATGATTAGGTGTAGTTGTGTAAAACTTTGGCCTGGGAATAGACCAGAGCTTTGTTCTACAAGGTTCATACAGTGTCTGGACATAGGGTACTACTTGCTGTTATTACTTGATGTTTCACTTTAAAAACATAGAATGACTTCTTCACTCATAGCTGGCCTTAAATGATAGCATTCTCTCTCTGCATTCATAAATCCCCCTTTGATGATTAGTCAGCATAGAACTCATTGGGATTAAATATAGATCATCACTGTATGGAAATGATAATTGAGCAGAAGTGCGTCATGGCCAGGCTGTCACAACTTGCCCTCATTCTTTTAATTTCTCAGACAGTGGCAAGCTCCGTCACCGGATGAGACAGAAAATTGCCGAGAGCAAAAAACTGCTTTTAAGGGACATAACGGAATATAACTCGAAAGAGCCCGTTGTGGAAATTAACCTCAATGAGATTGAGCTGTCCCTATCTGGAGAGTGTCTCGCGTGGCCGTGGGAGGTTCATGGAAGTGGTAAGGGACTGCAACCTGTTTTTGGGTTTGTAGTACAAAAGTATGCTCTAGGCTGATTATTGGTTGGTGCTATACTTGTATACTTCGCTTCGCTTGTAACTTGGAGTTGTATGTCTTTTAGCCAGAATTGAAGACAAAATCCGGGTTTTCCAGTCAATAATGCAGAGAATGAGGTTGGAGGAGGAGAAGACCATCCTGGTAAAAGAGATGGCCCAACACTGCTCCTGGATGAAGAAATTGATGGGATCTCTGCAAAGTATAATTTCAGCAGAAGGTAGGTTTGAATGTTATGATCTACAGACACAACCTTAACAAATGACAATATTTTTATGGTCTTTTTCTAAATCTTTCAAAAAGATTTTACTTAGGTTGTAATATTATTAAGTATATGTAATATTATTTTTAAGTCTGGGATGGAAGCTCATAGGATATTACAAGGGTATTTATCCATAGCAAAATAGCTTTTTATTTGATGTACATTTTGTTATTCTTATTCACCCACTTGCAGACACTGAAAATGAGGGCCTCTCTGGTCTTTGCCGCAGACGCCACAGTGAAATTGCTGAGATCCTAAGAAACAGCATCCACAATTACAGGGCTGTTTTAGGGCGTCAGGGATCCTTCCTGTTGTCTGCAGAGGATCTTGAAGAGGCTGAAGATCCTGACACAAGCGAGGATCCAGAGACCAGTGAGGATGAGGAGGAAGAGGGGGTGTGTTGGTAAGGTGTAGGTGTTAAACTATTTAAGGCATAACGGCCGACATTGCCTCCGCTTATCACCTGGTTGCAACTTACATGTGTACAGAAGAGATGCCAATTTCAAAATAATAAAATGTGCAGCTCTGTTAAATAAATATGTTCAGTTGCTGTACTACTTTAACTTTAGCGGTGGTTATCGCTAGTATCAGCTGATTCAAGTGTTACTCAGAAATAACGCACACCCTTTCAGCCAATCAGAAATTAGTATTCCATTCCACCGGGTGATAAAGCCTGGTAATATGCTACTTTGACTTTGTATCCAGACACTGGCATGGCGTAATTGGCAAGTGTTTAAAGTTCATATTAACAGCTCATATTAAGCAAACAATGTCCAGTCTACACACCTGCCATGCCTAGGCTGGCATTGCATAGGATGTTGCTTTGAGCATTATCTTAGCATAGTCATATTGGATATACAATATGAACAACCTGATGTTTATTTTCCCCAGGGGTGAATTTGTACACAGACCACAGCTCTGATGGGGATAACTATACATGTTACTGTATTTCGCCAAGTATATTTGTAAATGTCTGTGTGCCAGTCAAAAAACTGTAATGTAATTTTTCTCCCTTTTTCAGCTGACCTCACAATGGATTGTCATGGGTTGTACCATGGTAAGTCTTACATAGGCTTTCCCTGTTCTGACCATCCTGATGATTATTCAAGGTGGCTGATACTGCTCTTGTACTTGGTGTAGCCCCCAGTGTTTGGTGATCTTTGAAAAATGGAAAGTAGTACAGTAGATGTATTCTATGCAAAACAAGACCAAGAATGGTGTTGACGAAAGGGGGGGGGTGCAATTGATGAGTTCACGGTGACCATGGCAATTGAAATCACTTTTTAATTTCATTACCCCTGACACAATAGAGGCTTTTTCATTAAAGTAATCATTTTTGAAGTACCTGCATATACATTTCATCTTATTTTCATGTAATTCATAACTTGTTAGTGTTGACTCACCTCAAACACCAAGTGACCATTGTGCTGTGTATTTCTGTCTATTTTTTTAAGGTGGCCGTTGTCTACACATATCCCACCCCTTCCTCGGCAAAACGTCGACATGTGAATACATTGAGCCAATCATATGGTGTGTTGTGAAGACATCGTGCCAATCGTGTGTTGTGATCTCGCCGCTGGAGCAAGATTGGTGTCGTGAAGCCTTGCGCACGCGCAGTTCGACCCAAAGACTGTGCCCGATGAGTGCCCATAAAACGTTGGTATGTGGCCACCGAGTGGAGGGACTTGCCTAAAAGGACTTTGGTAAAATAGCAGGAAATGTTTACTTTAGAGCACAATTTTCAACTGTTTCCACTGTTTTAAGGTTCTTGTTTAATTTCACAAGAGTAATGTAGGCTTTCGTGAATGTTGTTTGATCATTTCAGACGTGTGTATGATGTTTTGGAAAAAGTTATGGGAGGTAAGGGGGAATTTGTTAATACCTACAATAACTGTATAGTATAAGTAATGACACATATTTCTGTGAGGTGAATTTATCTGAACTCTGGAATGTCAGTACTGATATATATTGAAAAACAAAGCTGAAATGTCATCATTTTGTCTGGAACATATGGGGCACCACAGCTCCTGTACATAAGTATTTCTGATCCTGTAAGGGGGTAGGGGATCTCTGAATGAATATCTGATATGTTTTCCTAGTCAATGTGAATAAAAATATTTTTCATTGCACCTCATATTACCTGTCACTTTGTGGCGACTGCATGCTTGCACATCATAATCTTTCTCCAAACTCTGCACGGTTGTAAGGCTTCCTTGCAAATGCCACTATACTGATATTTACTGTTAAAGCACATGTAGGCATATGTCTTTCAATAGTCCTCAAAACAATACCCATATTATGTTTATCACATCAATAGACAGTCGTTTTGTAGTCAGTCGTCTTGGTGTGTGGACACTAAAAGACACTGTCAGTTTGTCGCCAAACAATGCTTTTGGTCGATGGCATTATGTGCTAGGAAAATGGCATGAAGTTCTTTGATATTTAATAATAAAACGTGTTTACTACAATAACACCAAACAAGATTAATCTGAATTGTCAGTCAACCCATATGTTCAGTAACATCAGTGCAAGGATGCTGGCATAACAATCTTTAAAATATTATATAAAGAATGTTCAGGTAAAAGGAAAGACATGATTCATCTGTCCTCATAAATGCCCAAGGTCCTGTCAGGATAGCCTAACCTTGTTAAGCAAGGGGTTTTGGTAGCTAACATCCTAGTGTGCTTTATGTGAGTGCAGTGGCATGTCCACCTCTTTGTCCATATTAGCAAGGGGTTTTGGTAGCTCACATCCTAGTGTGCTTTATGTGAGTGCAGTGGCATGTCCACCTCTTTGTCCATATTAGCAAGGGGTTTTGGTAGCTCACATCCTAGTGTCATGATTAGGGTTGGGTATCGTTTGGGTTTTATCTGATACCGGTGCTAAATCAATACTTTTAAAACGGTGCCGGTGCCGAAACGGTGCCTGAACCGGTACTTTGTTTTTAAAATGTTTTTTTTTTAATTAAAATGGTCTAAAGCATGAATTGAACTGTTGATTGAACTGTTATATTCAATTTACTATCAATATCTCATTGCTCCTACGAATAATACATTTAAATGTTAAAACAGCTTGCCATGCATGCACACACAATGGTAAGCTCTGCTTTCAAGTTTACCCAGTGTAGGCGGTTTGCCATAAGGTATGTTAAAACCGCTTGCCATAAAACTGCCAGGTCATGGACAACGGCATTTGCAAGCAAGCTAGCTAATCTAACAGGGACTCTATTTTCCAGTTAATTCAGTGTGTTCCCAAAATGCTTCAAGAAATGTCATGTCTTAATCCATAACACGCAGTAGTATTGAACATGTTAGGCTACATGTCAGTGTTGAAGTGTTTAGATTCCCAGCGCTAGCCTAGTAGGCATTTTAACAGCAACTATGGCTATGCGCAGTCAGCTGAGTTTAATTAGCGATAACGTACGGAGATGGTTTCGTAGCCTCTTTGACAGCTCAGTGACATCAGGTATGTAACCTACATATTTATGTTTTTGCCAGCTAACTTTTAACATGATCTTCATATTCATTGTGCTGCTATATGGGCCTCGTGCACATGAAATATTAATATCATGCCATAACACACCGTGAAATAGTTTTAGTTTTAGAAAAGTTTTCACCTTACAACTTTGCTGATAACATTTCAAATAAATGTCAGTTAGCGCATTAGCAAGGATATTGTGTAACGTATAAGCTAGCCTACTGTTGATGTTGTTTCATAGCCTTTTGCTTGTGTGTAGTTAGGCTCACTGCTAGATTTTGACAGGAGCTCGCGATATCGCTTTAAAGTAAGCTACTTTGGGCTCACGCAAGCTGTCACTGTCCACTCGCCTATGTGGTGCACTCCTCTGGTTTATACATCCAGTGTTTATCATATGTTAGCTAACTGTATCTGGATGTGTTGCTATCAGAGCAAGATGTTAGAGATGGCGCATGACATGCAGTGATGCCTCGTATTAAAAAAATACATTTAAAAAACGCTATTTAAGCACCGAAATGAGGCACCGAAATCCACGTTGTTATTCGATGCAGTTACTACCGTTTGCGTTGGCACCGGTGCCGTATTAGAACAGTGTTTCGGTGCCCAACCCTAGTCATGATGCAGGATGATTGACCTTGATGTTATTTGATATTAGATTACAAAGCTCATGTATGTGTTTGGATAAAGCAAAGTAGAAAGTTGTAGTAAGAGTAGCTATGATATGTCTGTCACCCCTGAGTCTTAACACATGCCACTGTGTAGATGGTCCTTTCAGCAAGGGTGTTTGGCCGGTGACATGCCAGTGCCTGGATAATTCTATTCAATTGTTTTATACTGCATCATGTACAATAACATGGTTTTGTGCCGCTTCATCTAAACAAGGAGCACCCACAAGCAACAAGGGCAAGGAAAAAACTCCCTTGGGATAGTTATTCAAGGTGGACACTATGGGTATATACACAGCTAAAGGGGCTAACCAAAATGCCAGTGGTCATGCTGGAAAAGTAGTCTGTAGTTGGTAGTTGCCCTGTAAGTGTTATACTACAATTTGTCCATAGTTTTGGCTGAGAGTATTGTTCCACAACCCACAACATCTTACTGTAGTACAGCAATATGTAGTTGTCTTAAGTTCTGGTTGTACAGCATGGGAACAGCCAGACAAAGTCAAGGAGCTAAGTCATGGGGGTAACATTGGGTGCTTTGTGAGAAGGGGATGGTGGCAAGGCCTCAAAAGACAGTCAGTCCTGAAATGGGCCTCCCGTGAAGTTGGTAATCTATTCAGGAGGAATTGATGAGAAGGTAGTCAACCAGCACAAGACAGGGGTGATAGTCATCAGAGATAATAATGGTGAATATGGACACAGGAAGCAAATGAGCATGGCCAGTCTAGGTGATTCACACTTAACAGATCAAATGTGTCGTATGAGCATATATAAGCTAACATGGGCTTGCAGAAATGCTAGTGCACTTTAAACTCTAGATAAGTTTTATCATGACCTATTAAGTTATGTTTAGGACATGTGTTGTGGATTGCTCCACTATATCATGCATGTTGCTCATGGCCATTGGTGTTAGCACAGCACTAGTTATGGTTAACTGCATGAGTGCAGCCTAATGGACAGATGGTAGTATCAAGATGCACATTTAACTGTTCAACCAAGCAGTGTTGATAGAATTGCTTTGTATTGTACATGACATTACATTCTGTATTTGTCCATTTGTGTTGCAGAAACCACACACACACACTCATTCAGAGCTGCTGTCATTTGAAGATTTAATGAGCAATAAAGACAACAAGAACTAAGAAGTGATTTGACTGTCACGCAGTGGTGGTTTGGGCTCCAAACACTTAGTGTAGTGAAGACGGACATTGTCATCCTGATCTTCTTTTCAATACCCTTATATAGCTCGATATTTGTTGATAAAGAATGTGTTGTGTGATAAATCTCAAGTGTCTGTCTCTCCACATGTTCATTTAAATCAGTCTTACATGACACTGTCTGGATGGTAGTGACATGATGTTACATTGATGCTAAGGCACATGGGCAGCCGTGTCCTAATGGTTAGGAACAGAAGCCCTTAACAGATTTGATTCCTGAACTGTGGACCCCTTGAGCAAGGCACCTAACATCTCACTGCATACCAGATGTTGCTGTAACAGGCAGCCAACTGCACTGTGTTAACGTGTTTAAGTGTATGTCACTAATTCATGATGGAGTTATAGGCAGAGACCAATTTTACCTCATAGGACTATTTATTTCTCAAATTAAAGCCAATATCATTATTTATCTGAGTCATTACATGACTGTTTTTCATATCATAACCAGTAGTACACAAAAATATGTCCAAACATAACGTCTCATAAGGATATTCCTTTCATGATACCTCACCAAACACTGTGTGATTTACACAATTGATCAAGAGTGTAACACATGCGTACATATCTAGTCTTCATATTTCTTATTTTATAACCATTACATCACAAATTGGCTTACCTGTGTCCCTCTTTACCATAAGTATGCTCCCTACATGAAATCTAACTAAAAAGTGTCGAAAGTGGTTGGTAGTCTGGATGAATTTTTTTTCAGTGAATTTCAAATCACCGAGTTGTTGCGCATACCAGCCAGTGTCCCGGCATATGCCATCAAGATGATTGAGACAAAATTCACCACAGACTGTGCGTGTATGTATCAAAACTGTGTAACACATTTCAATGTCAGATTTAATACAGATATGTTGTTATCATTATTTCAGGACAAATTATTGGACGGTATCCCGTCCTCCTCTATAGCCTCTCTGAAGAAATTAAACAACAAGAAGAATGTCAACCAATTTAATTTATTATTGCTGTTTATTATCCATCCATCCATCCACAAACACACACACACAGACACACAGTCTGTTTTCATCCGTTTCCTGGGGAACATAAAGAGAAACATTAGACACAGCAACTAAATATAAACAAACAATATTTAGCTGGCAACACAACATGTTTTGACAAAAGCCCTCAGTCCTAACTGATTTGCACACAGTCCTGTCAATAAACATTAGTACAACACCTAGCAGTGGTACATGGAAACACAGACTGTACAGAAAGGACAAAAATGTGATACTGTACAGTCGCATAGGGCATGATTCTCCCAAGTGCTTAAGTCCAAAAAAGTGCTTAGTGTTGGCTGCATAGAGCTAAGCACTTTTTTGACTTAAGCACATGGGAGAATACTGGCCATAGTGAATAACTATAATAAAAGGGCTGTTTTCCCTAGGAACCTTATTTGGGTGTAATGTTTTCCTGCTGGTTTAAGTTTATGACACTGTGGTTAGTGATGTATTTAGTGTTGGCTGAAACTAAGTGAAGTTTGTAAAAGTAAAAGTGAAAATAAAAGTGAGTAAGTAAAAGTGCATAAACGGTGTAACCATCTGTGTAAATTTGCAAAAAGTTACACTACTTTGTTACTCCAAGCAGCTTATGGCAAGGCAGGATGGTGGACATTTTTTGCCACTGAAAACAGAAAAGACACATTTCCGTTAAAACATTTTTGAAAAGTATTGACAGGTTTTGATTGCTTCCTTTTATACCAAAAGCTTCACCCCCTGCTCAATAAGAGTGTGTGTTTGGGTGGGTGATGGAGGTGGGGGTGGTGGCTAGATAATTTGTCGTACAACAACTACCATTCTGGGCAAGGCTCCCAATCCAGGAGGCGTTCCCCTATGAGGAAAGAACATGAAATAATTTCATGTTCACTTTGATACAACACAATACAATACATTTAGATAATACCTTCAATTTTCTGTACATACATCTGTATTTTAATATGTATTTCATTTTTGTACATAAGATTAGTAATTCACAACTTAATTTCTGGAAATGGTGTGTATTTCGACATTAGCCTAGATTGATCTACATCAACTCTACTTCTGAGAGGTGTTGAAGTATGTCATGCATGCCTTACCTTTCTCAATCTCTCCCTCAGTACACTTTTAAAAGGGTACAGATTTTTAAGGTGGTACTGGCAAGCTGGACACAATAAAAAAAATCAGTAAAACAAACAAGCAAAAGAGACAGTATTATTAATGCTTAATGACAAAGACATGGAAGTGTTCTTTCAAACACAGGCACACCTAGGGGATCCTACTTACTTTTCTGCATTTTTTTCTTTGTTACGTCCCTCTTTGAACGTCCCTCTTTAAATTTAATTTTAGTTCCTGAAGTCACTGTGTATTTAAAACAATAAAAAAGTCTTATCTTAGAATCTCGTCTAAGCAGCATAAAATTATCATTACATCAGGATAAGTAAAGATAATTGTGCTGGCTCTTGGCTTGAAAGGTTGTAAAGAAATTGGTGTTGTCCATCATGAGGCCTTTAAGAAAACCTGTAAGGGGCTACAAAAAGGTTATTTCCAGGGCAACAACATACAACTCTTATCAATAAACAACAGAATAACCACAAGTTTCTCTTCTCAACTATCAACCACCTCCTCTGCCCTGCTGATGCTGGCCTTGGCTCTGCAGCTTTTCTCAGCCAAAAGTGGACACCATCCACCAGCAGCTGCACTAGACAGGCACTCCATCTCCACCTGCATTACACCAGAAGGACTGCAGCTCTATCACTGCATGCCAGAACAAGGCCATTTTAACCCCTGCAGCTCTATCACTGCAGCCAGCCCACCGCAGTGCTGACTCTCCTTTTTCTCCCACCTGAATGTCAACAAGGTCATGGAGTTTGTGTCAAAAGCCAAGACCTCCAGTAGCAAACTGGACCGAATGCATACTGTCCTGGTAAAGGCATGTCAAGTCAAGTCAAGTCAATTTTATTTATATCACACATTTAACGCAGCTGCGTAGACCCAAAGTGCTCTAATATAAAATTCCAATAGGCTATGATAACAACAACAATAATAATAACAGCAATAATTACAAATTATAAATACAAAAAATAATAAGAAAATAATAATAATACAAGAAAAAAGGGGGTGGTGGGTGAGAAGGGAGGGGATTAGGGTATATTTAAAGCTAGGGAAAAAAGATGGGTCTCTAATTTATATTTAGGTCATTCCAAAGTCGGGGAGCAGCAACAGAGAAGGCTCGGTCACCTTTGGTTTTGAGACCAGAAAGAGAGCAAGGAGTTGCTGGGTGGAAGATCTAACTGACCTGGGCAGAGAGTGGGTTGGTAGGAGGTCACAGATATGCTGTGGTGCTAGACTATTTAGCACCACAGTCAATTCAGAACTTCACAGTGTACCAGTGCAATTGAGACAACACAAGAGTGATGTGCTCACGCTTTCTAGTACCTGTTCGTAGTCTGGCTGCTGTATTTTTAACTACTTACAACCTAGCTAAGGGGGAGTGGGACAGGCCAAAATTGAGGGAGTTACAGTAATCCAGCCTAGATGAGAAAAAACATGAATGACTGTGTCCAGGTCCTTATGGGATAAAAGGGGTTTCAATTTTGTAATATTCAAAATGAAAGAAGCTGCCTTTCACCACACTGCTAACTTGATTGTTAAAAGTTAAGGGAAAATCAAAGTAGACCCCAAAATGTTGTATACCAGTGTGGAAATTTGCAAACCAACACCTATCTGGCTAAGGGGTGGTGTGCACCAGCTCCAAGACAGCTGTGGTGACACCCACACTTTAAATGTGTTGATGTATAAAAAAACAACAAGAACATGAATAACCACCGCCCTATCTCCAATCTACCTTTCCTTATTAAAATTATGGAAAAAGCAGTGGCTGCACCACATTACCCTCCATTATGTCTTTGAACCCTCTTAAATCGTTTCAGAGCCTACCACAGCACCGAGACTGCCCTCATCTAAATCTTCAATGACTTTTGCATAGCCTCCACCAACGGCCCCATCAGCATATGGAAAGATCAG
Organism: Alosa pseudoharengus; assembly: GCF_046254945.1. NCBI lineage: Eukaryota > Metazoa > Chordata > Actinopteri > Clupeiformes > Clupeidae > Alosa > Alosa pseudoharengus. The sequence continues at coordinate 26,529 of NW_027468685.1, forward strand.
AAAGATCTTTGCAGGTCTTCACCTTGATGTGGATGGCTGTATCATCATGCCATTCCCAGAGGTACGCAATCTAGGTGTCACCCTAGACTCCAAACTATCATTCCTATCATTCCAGTGCTCACCAAAAGAATTGCCAAATTTGCCTTCTTCCACCTCAAAAACATCTCAAGACCCTTGCCATCTCTCTCTAAATAAGTGAATCAGACACTATTCCATGCATTCACCACCTCCATCTGGGACTATTGCAATGGTCGCCTGTATGGTCTGTGCAGCAAGGCCCTGGGCAGAGTACAGTATGTTCAGACCTCAGCTGACAGGGCTCTAACACATACAAAACGGTGGCATCACTTTACCCCTACGCTCAATTAGCTTAACTGGCTCCCAGTCAAGTCACACAGCACATACAGAATTATGCTCTTTACTTATAAATCCCTCCATGCACTTGCTCCCCAGTACCTCTCAAAAGTCCCATACCCCCCTCCCAAGTCAAGGTCCCTGCAGTCCTCTGGCAAGGATAGGCTTGCCGTACCCTATACCAACGTAGGGGACACAGCCTTCTGTTTAGCTGCCTCCACTCTCTGGAACAGCCTACCTCTCCATCCACATACATTGGTTGTGTTTCAAAAATCATCTTATCCATCTTATCTATTCGCCTACCCCCCCGTAACCCTCCTTGTAAAGCCTCCTTCCGTCCATCAAGCAGCTGGAGGCGTTTTGCAAGCCTCTGCTTCTGGGGCTGGACTGCCCCACAGGCTGGACATATCTTCTTTGCGCATGGCATCTCCTGGGGGCAGTTGGGGCATTTTTTTTTGTTAGAACCCATCTAGAAAAAAATGGAACATAAATAGAATGTAAATAGATTCATGTTTTCCAGTTGTCAGCTGAAGAGAATGAATTAATATATATCAATAACAGTAGTAATAACTGGAAATGGAGTATGGTAACGACCAGTGTTGCCACAGTTACCTTGAAAAAGTAATCTGATTACTGATTACTGATTACTCCTTTAAAAAGTAACTTAGTTACTTTACTGATTACTTGATTTTAAAAGTAACTATGTTAGATTACAAGTTACTTTATTAGTTACTTTCAGCAGCTGCCGACAACACCCCCAACGCCTCAACATAAAAATGATAACCGGTTTTGCCAATACTCACTATACTGGAAGTGCATTTTAACAGCAATGTATAGCAGACATCACAACCTAACCTACTTAGATACTGAAATTCAGATGTTTGTTCAATAATGTCTAAGTACACCAAATAAGGAAGGCCTATTGATAGAAATTGTTATAGTAAAATATGTAGATTTTTTTTCATGTAGCCTTGGCAACTAGCCATCTTGTAGCCTATAGGCCTGAGTAATATGCAAATGAAATTACACTTGTTAAACTCACCTCAACAAGTCTTTTGCAATCATTTAACCCGCCGTGAGCAATGCTAAAGTTGCTGTTACAAACAGTGCAGTGTGCAAGATTATCATTATGTTTTAATCTTTTGAGACAATTGGGTACACTTTTGTGTAGTCTGATGTGAAATGGGTCTTAAATCTTCCTTTTTGAGGGGCACTGACGCTGCCATGACGCTTCTGTTCCTAGATACACTGACTGAACTGATTAATTATGTTTGGGAGAAAAGAGATATAAGCACTTACACTGAAAACGGATTGGTTGATTTAGCAAAACAGACCAGGATGCTCTCTGTCTTGGATGCGCTTCAGGCAGAAACGCACCACTCCTCTCTCTCTCCCTCTCCTTTGTGTGCGCATTAAGCTATGCACACGCGATTTGAAGCAAAGATTCTAGAATCTTTGATTTGAAGTCCGGTCTGGCTTGCGTGCTCTTGTTCGCTCTAGGTTCCGGGAGATTTTATGTAATTTGCGGGCGTCAGGAAGCCGCTATCAATATGTGGGAGACTCCCAAAAGTTCGGGAGACTTGGGATGTCTAGCTAGACAGCACTTTGTCGCCAGCACAGAATGTACAATGTACCTTAATGTTGTCATGTTTAGCTGACACAAACTCAAAGTAATGACTGATGAAATGTGCATCTCTCTCTCTCTCCCTCCATTGTTGTTTTCGTTTGTGTCGCTGCACGTGAATTGTCCTCATGCTGAAAACGTGAGCATAGCCTACATGACATTAATCCCCAAGACAAGAAGAAAGCAAAGAATATATCTTTTTATTAAGGAAAATGACAAAAATAGTAACGCACAGTAACTTAGATAAGTAACTTTAATCTGATTACTGGTTTGTAAATAGTAGCGCGTTAGATTACTCGTTACTGAAAAAAGTGGTAAAAATAGACTAACGCGTTACTGGCATCACTGGTAACGACAGTGTCAATCTTGGCTCCTATATTGTTCACCATCCTGTTATCAGTGTCAGATTGGAAGAAAATTGTATCATCTGTTATGATTCAGCCCAAGACAGAAAATATTAGCAATAGTGTTCTCATACATAATAGTGGCAAGACTAAGACCAAATTTATGTTGTTAAACTAGTCAATGAAATAACTCTAATACTATTCTGTTATCCAGTGCTGTAATGCAGGGGTCCCCAACCTTTTATGTACCATGGACCGGTTTGATTCCTATTTTTTTTTCACGGACCGGCGGGGGGGGGGGGGTCCATGTTCCATACGTGTTGTGCATGCATTACTTGAAAAGAACTAGCTCCAGTTATGTATGAACAGTGAAGGTAACGATCTGTTGTGAATAACGTGAACTTTAAGAAGTGAAAATTGAATATGAACTATGAATATTGAACAACTTGAAGCTACATCTATAAGTGTGAACATGCTTAACAAAATATGGGAACAAAACATGGGAACTAAACGTGCATTACGAATATAATCAGTGGGAGCCCTGCTTGTTTCCCTGCAACAAAAAGCTTCCATCTGGGGGTGATGGAAGACATTGACACCCTCAGTGTGTTTGAAATGTCCAGTCGATTGCGCAATTTGGTCTTAGTTGCAGTCATTGCCGAAAACCCGGCCTCGCATAGATACGTGGTGGGAAACGTTTTCAGCGCTTTTACGGCTATCTCGGGATATTCTGCTTTGGTTTTGATCCAAAAACCCGCCAGAGAGGTTTCTTTATACACACTCTTAAGACCACCGTCATTTGCAATTTCGATCAACTGCTCTTCCTCCTGCGCTGACAAGTTAGGACTATTCGGGATATTGACAAATGGGTTGCGGACCCACTCATTGGTTTGCCGTGGATCTTTGGAGGATGGGAATTAACGCTCAAACTCATTTGAAAGCGCAACAAGGTGATCGCGCACCAGCTGCGAGAGAAAGGGCCCTGCCTCTCTCCCAAAACCCCCACTACTGTTTGGAACATATCAAATACACCCCGGTCCACTCGTCGTCCCCACAAATCAAGCTTGGCTTTAAATGCAGCGACTTTATCTGCCAGTTTAAAGACAGTCGTCATTCTCCCCTGGAGTGACAGGTTGAGGTCATTAAGCAACCCGAATATGTCACACAGGTAAGCAAGTTTTACAACCCAGTCCTCATCACTAAAATGTGCAGCTAACGGCGACAAGATGCTTGTTTTTTTGTTGCTCATTCTAGCAGTTTAGCTAACTTCGTGTGACACTACCATTCGCCAAGAACTGATCAAGTGAAGTGAGCTGACCTGAGGCTGCGCAGCGCTGAAGGCAATACTGTATGTAAAAGTGTTGAAGGCGGGACAGACAGACGTAAGAAAATAGACCTTGCAAAATGCAAACATGCGTGCAATCAAACAACTGCATATAGGCCTATGCCATGTAAAAACGTGACATTATTGCGAATAAAATTTAGTTTAGTTTGCATGCATTTTTTTTTAAAACTCGTGTCGTAGGCTACGGCCCGGTTATGAATGTCCTGCGCCCCGGTACCGGGCCGCGGCCCGGTGGTTGGGGACCGCTGCTGTAATGGACCAACTTTGCATTACTTCCTTGTGTCATGTCACTCAATTGGAATGTTCATAAATTCAGTTCTAAAACTGACTGTAAATACAGTTCTATTGGAAATATTTGAAGAAAAACAACCTTCTGCTTAATTTCCCATGATTTACCTAAACTCTTTAGCACTTCAACACGTTTTGAGAATGTTAAACTCAAACGACATTATTTCCACATAGTCTACTACGAATTTGGGGGTTAGGGTGATATCGGATTAATGCAATAGCAGATTCTCAAATGTAGAGTATCTGTATCGTATGGGACATGAAAAAGTGGCAATGGGCCATCTCTAATAATTGCCAAAACTCAAAGAAAACGACATTAACACTAAATGGATTATATGTGAATTGGTTACTGTCTTTCTGAATGGTTAAAAGTCAACACTGACACTTAACAGTACTTTGGTAATAGGTGTCTTGTCTTGATTTGTTCCCCGTCCAAAGTTAACCAGGATTGGAATAGCATGATGAACAGAGGCTATATTTCTACTTTCTAATTAAATAGGTGCTTAGTTTCATGGAGAATGACAATAAGGTTGACTCTGCAGGACAGACAAGACACCTGCAAACCTTGACTGATTAAATATGTACTCTCCCCTCCAATTACTCATCACACATTTGAAGCGTTGAAGCTTGCTGCTCAGTGCCACCAGAAATGGTTGCCTGGTGTGTTTAATGTTTTTTGGCGAGCGTTTGACTGAGTGTAACAACAAAAGGCAGAGAAAAGTAGACCGTAGTGTTGTGCTGTGGGATGCTGAACCCGGCATGTGGTTGGCCAGCTGTTCTGTCAACACCAAGGCATTCATAATAGTGGGGGTTAGGTATTGGCTAATGCAATTTGTCATTTTGATTTCAAAATTATGCTAACTTTCCTTTTTTTTGTTTCTCCATTATTTGGATTTAGGTGGAAAAAGTATACAATCAGAACAGTTTGGTCAAAATCATGAAGGGGAAACTGATTATTCCATATATTTTTGGAAAGCTTACAACCGGTTTGCAATGTGCATCCCTAAATAAGTACATAGGGTGTTTGTGAATTGGGGTATGGCTGAAAATAACCAGGTAAGTTACATTTCAGGTATACAAAACTAGACCACATAAACCATATATCATCTGAAATGATGTGCTCTAAGTATTTGACCTACAACCATTTCTGTCCCACCCTTCTCTTTCTTCAAACCCATGAAGGCTGTTACACTCAGGCCTGTGCCATGAAGGACAAACCATACCTTCTCTAAAAGCATATTCCCTCAGGATATCATGAAGTAAGTTGAGAGATCTCACACCCTCCCCATCACTTCGCTAACATTGTACTTCATTGGTTATTATGAATAAGGTGATAGCCTACCACCAATACCTGAGACTAGGGACACAACACCAAATTCTAGGCCCTATGCACAAGCAGTGGCCATGGGCCGAATTCCTTAAGGTAACTCAGTCCCCTTTTCTTCTCATAGGCCTAATTTATTTAAGTCAAGTCATTTATTTGTTAAGGGTTTTGTGAACATGCTAAAGACTGCAACCAACATCTCTCAACTTTAGAATGTTGGAGTTTGTTGGTGTTTGTTGGGGCAGTGTGGAAGTGGCTTAATAAGCACACCACTACTGGGGCTCTCTCTCTCTCTGCATTCAAATTCAGTTTATTTAAGCTAGGTTAGTTCTACTCTGAACAACATAGGTTCCACTCATGACAAAACAGACATAATAACGTAGTCTAACCCTTAACAAATAAATGACTTGACTTAAGTAAATTAGGCCTATGCATTGGCGACATAGGGTAGGCCTAATTTTATTCTGTCTTCTGTCGTTTCTGTCGAAATTGCGACATTTATATGCAGCCTTACATAACAGAAATCTTCATCTAACACAAAACAAATGTCACAATTTCGTTAGGAACAAAGAAACGAATTTAAGTTTAAATAATACATTTAGCCTGCCCTCCATCTATGTTACTTACCTTAACTCCGCAGGAAGTGATTGTGGTGAACTTTTTTGGGCGCGCAGCATGAGGCTCATACGTTGGCTACAAAAAAGTAGTCCTAGGCCTAACAACAACAAAAAAATATTTTAGCTAATAGACTTAATAACAAATGATTCCTGAACTAATATAATAAGCTTAACCTAAGAACAATAAAAAAAATATATAACCATAATTTCAAACTGATTTCATCACCGTATAGCTTACCAAGGGTGATCACATCACGAAAAATAACAGTGGCAACTTGGGTATTGCAGGTGTTTTCCATGGATAAGCTCTTCAGCTTGGCGAACCTAAACAACGGGGATGGTCAATTTTTTTTAATTATATATACTGCATTTCCACAGCATTGCATATTCATTCATACAAGAGTGAACAGAAAGCAGGCCTTGCAGCACACTTTGAAACAGACAAGCGGGTGACGGGTCACGAATGACATGCCCATCTCAAAACAATGAAGAAATTTTAATATTTTTACACTTCTAGCAGGAAATAGGCATAGCCTAATATTATATGCATCCACTCAATCATGCAATAGAAGTAGAAGCAATTAGTCACGGCTGAACCACACGTTATAGGACCACGAAAAAACACCGTAACATCCTGGGTGTTGAAGACACTCGCCAGGCTTTTCGACCTGTCAACCCTAGCCTATAGTTCTGACGGGTAGCCTAATGTGTTCATTTCAGCTCAGGTGTATTTGTCATGCATATTAGTACAGAATACCACAGCAATGAAACATTGTGCCTTGGCACTCTCCGCACCGTAGCCTACAATAAATATTGATTTATTTTTAGCCCATTATAGAGCTCCTTCTAGCTGGGAAGTAGGCAAGGCCTACTTGCGCAATAAAGCGATTCATTAACTTCCACTTCGCATGAACTTGAGGCGAAGACGTTGAAAAAAAAAAAACTTTTAAAAACCTTCTGTCCATCACTCACCAGTTGCGCTCGTAGCTCCATAGGGTAGGGAAGTGTTGTCCTATCACGAAAGAAAACCCTTCAACTTTAATCTGACCAGCTTTGCAAACAAACGACAAGGAATAAACCTTTTATTATTATATTTCTAGCAAGAAATGTGTATTATATTTTCAGAATAAAGACTTTATCCATACAAAAGAAGACAACCAAGACATTGTGATCTGGCCAAAATGTGTTGCGATTACGATTCACGGCTGCTCGGCCTTAAACTGACGAGCGTAGGCCTATTGCAAACAAACGACAAAGAATCAACATTTTATTATTATAGTTCTACCGGGAAATGTGCATTACATTTTCAGAATAAAATGTTCATTCATACAAAAGACAAATCCCTTGTGACCTGGCCAAAGCGTGATGCGATCACGATTCAGGCTGCTCGGCCTAAAACTGACGAGTTTATTGCAAACAAACGATAAGGAATCAACCTTTTATTATTACATTTCTAGCGTCTAGCGGGAAATGTATCACATATTTTCAGAATAAAGCGTTAATTTATACAAAAGAAGACAACTAAGACACGATCATAGTGAGCTGGCATGTAGGCCTACAGAAATGGCTTAGAACAGACCAATTGCTTTTAAAACCGCTGCATGATTTCAACTATTTTAATACACTGTCACTTCACATAAACTTGAGGAGACGACAGTGAAAAAATCTTTCAAAACCCGACGCGCAAATGTCTCCCGTTCTGTCCCCCCAGTCACCAGTTAGCGCTCACAGCGGCGGCTTTATGCCTCGCGCATTAAAATGAATAGGGTAGGGAAGTGTTGTCCTATCACGAAAAAAGGGCCGAAATCGTGATGGCAGCACCCCTGAACAGATTTACTTTCGTGGTGATATCACGTTAAGCCGTTAGACCGGGTTGGTCACCACTACTAAATTAGCCAAGAGATAAAAAATCTATCTCAAAACATCCACAAAATGAAAAAAACAGAATGCAAAGCTCAAAATGCTTAAATAGGCCTACGACGTCAAAATAGTTGTATACACACAAAACATGCAGGACTGTTGGCTTCTAGACAGCTGCAGGCAAAACTTTTTGTTGCTCAACACACTTGTACACTCTAGTCAAACTGTAACCCAAAAACAGCAAATTTCTGTTCTTTTTTGTAGCATGAATAATTAAAAACGACTCACCGTTGAAACAGGCTGTTGTCCTCTTCAGGATGAATCTTGTTTTTTCCTTATTTCACGTACAACTGGGTGGAGAACACCAACTGAAGAATGCTAATAAAATTGTCTCCTTAATTCCAAATGGAGACACAGTTGACCGAGTAGATTCCAGTGTAGTTAAGAGCAGGTAAAAACTTGAGGCTGGCTTGCGAAAGAATAGTTCTTTATTCTGGATGTAACAACAGAGTTCTGGTAGCTTTATTGTACGCACAGCACAGCACAGTGTTGCAAAGTGAAGCCAAGGTAATGAACTGAAGCAAAGATCTGGGAAACTCCTGGCTAATTATAATACCAGAATATACATTCATGTGTGGGGTCAGATTGGAGGGGGGGAAGTGGGTAGTGATATAGCCTTATTCAATTAAGATGTCTCTTGTGGGGGGACAATTAGTTAGGTACACCATTTGCTATTGTAAGGTGACAACATTCTGTCTGCTTACAATAAACATCCTGTACCCGCAGTTTCTGCAGTATTAAACAAAGACATACAGAAAACCACTAAAATCTAACAGTAGGATGGTGCAGACTAAAAAACTGTGTGAAATAGACTTGTTATGTTCTTTTTTACTCACATTGTTGTCCCAGGCATATGTGGTTTTACCAACCGGAAGGAATGGGAGCTTGTGCTTAGTATGCCATCGTATGCAAACAGTGCAAGGGCATGGGACAAAGACCCCAGAAGAGTTTCACAGGGTTCTGGGATTGATCATTTACATGGGGTTCACTTCCCTCCCTAATATCCATTGCTACTGGGGAACCAAGTCTTTGCAGGGATCAGGGGACATTGACCAAATGATGAATACATATTGTGTACTCCAAAAAACGCAGAATACCAGAAAGCACTTTTTCTCCATTGACATTGCCGTTGTCAGTAGCTTCTTGTTATTAAGTGTGCTTGCAAAGCACACTTATTGTTCTTCTTAAGTTTTATTATTATTATTTTTCCCGTCTCCCTAATTTTTTGTCAACCCTAGCGCCTAGGCCCTTTGAGACAGAGACACCGTTTCAACTTTAAAACGTCCGGTCAGTACCGGTGTAAGTTGGTCGCGAAGATGACGTCAGGTGGGCGTGTCGTTCGTCCGCCATATTGGATTGAACAGAAAGCAAAACAAAATTTTCACAGGTCACAAATTTGGTCCGAACGCCACGAAACTTGACGTACATTATCCTTGGACCAAGCCTCACAAAAGTTAGCGGAAGGATTTTTGATTTTCGAAAGCGTTTGCCCGTCACAGCCAAACGAAATCGGCGGCGAAGCTCCAAAACAGGAAGTCGTCCATATCTCAGGTACACTGTCACATATCGATACCAAATTTTGTATATGAACTGGGGACTGCAGTGTGAGGGTGCATAAGCTAAAAAAAAAAAAGAAATATTCCAAAAGTTTCCATTATTTGGCAAACCACCTACAGGTATTTGGTAACTCTCACCATTCACCTTTGCACCATTCACCTTCTATCACAATGCCTTCCAAGTATGCTCAATGTCTCTGGGCAATCTTACCCAATCATGAAATCCTTGCTCTGCCATGGGATAGTATGGACTTACGAACTGAAATAGCAAGGAGAACAGTAGCTATATATAGCTTACATAACAGAGTTGTTTTCACATTGACGGTATTCAAATAAAAAATTTCATTATTGTTACATATCATGATGGGAGAGTATTATTAAAAATGTTACAAGTATGCAAATGCATATGTTTACGGGCATTTAGGTTTTACTGTGTTGTTTTGTTGTAAAGACATGCAAAGCATTCTGGGCCATGTAATGAACAGTGGTCGGCAGCACTCCATAGGCTACGTATTAATATGAATAGGTGTTTCTGTAAACCTAGGGACAATAAACAGCTATCTCTGTTACAAAAACGAGCTGATAATCGCTCATTGAAGAGGGAACTATGATAAAAAGATTGTTTTTCTAAAAGCATGGAGTTGACGAAAGAATAAGCAAGCAATGTCACTTTAATGTTAAATAGCCTAACGCTAGGTTGGCAACGTTGTATTACATTTCACTGAATACGTGTGAGCTTCACAAGTAAGGAAGGTGCAAATATTATGTAATTTATCATGGGAAACCTCCCGGGGCCCGTCGATACCCCCGCAATGCAATTGCTGGAAAATTCTATACAGGTGCTTTCTGACTACCGGCGTGCCTTTGACCAGGCCAAGGCTACAGCGCAGACGCTCACAAATTAATTGGGGGTTCAGAGTACATTTGAAAATGTTAGAGCACGGAGAGTGAAGCGAACTATCGGAAGATGAGCGCTTAACCGATGCAGAGAAATTCTTCAAAGTGCAGGTATTTAATGCAACTCTGGACATCATAATCAGTCAGCTCTCCCAACGATTTGCAAGTATGCGGGAAACTTGTCATGTGTTTGAGTCTTTACGTCCTATGACCCTTCAACTCGCAGGTGATAATGAACTGCTTGAAAAGGCAAGACGTTTGTCAGACCATTATAGCAGGGACATTGCACCGACATTCCCAACACAACTCCTCTCATTCAGGTCTTGCTTTAAAGCAGAGATTTCACAGAAGTCATCTATTTTTCAACTTGCAAAAATGCTGGTGGTAGATTATGACAGTGTAACATCCACATTCGGGTAAGTGTGTACTGCTCTCATGTTGTTTCTGACATTGCCTGTGACTGTGGCAACAGCTGAGCGATCTTTTTCCAAACTCAAACTTATTAAGGAGCAGCATGGGGCAGGAGAGGCTCAGTGGGTTAGCTATCCTGTCCATTGAAAATACGAGAGCAAGAGCATTAAATATTGGGAACATCGTTAACGATTCAACGAAAGGCTCGTAAGATGGCCTTCTTCTAATGGCCTAATTCACGCATATTGGGGATTGTATGCATATGAATGATTTTATTTGGTTTCTGCACGGTTAAATAAGTTAGGCTACATTAAGTTTTGTTTCTGCGCAGTGCGAGTTTTTAAGCAAGCAACGCTTGCAGTTTCAGCAGAGGGTTGAAGAAGCGCATTGAGCGCATTGAGTGTTCCCATAATTCCCTGCGAGTTGATGTTAATGCAGTAATATTAGATTACCCTGGCCTGCAGGCTTTTAATAAAATTATTTTTAATGTTTTCACATGTAATGCATCCTATGTAGTTGTGTGTTTTTATTTGAAATTGTAATATGTAATTACTAAACTACTTCGGTGCCTCAGGCCCTTTGTATAAACAATTGAAGTCACCCTTAATGTGTATTGCATGTATCAGAGCTAATTCATCCTGGGCCAAATTATGTCGATATGGGCCCGCACAGTGCTCTCGCACCTGGGCCCACCATTGGTTTGTTACGCCACTGCGTAATGCCATGGTGATTTGATATGAGATGATGCTTGCACTCGTAACTTCGTCACATGTAAATTTTAGGACTGTTACTATTTATTACTAACAGTAATTCACGAAGCACTTTAGCCCTAAAAGTAGTACCTACGTCTGTGACAGTTTAAGGGAACTTGCATTGTAGTCATAACTAAGGGATGCAATAACACCACCAACAACCAAAACTAGCCTACTCATTGTCAACATGTACATGAAATGTAAATTTTCAAATTAAAATGTTGTCTTTGCAAACGTAGGCATAGGCGTATAGTGACAGATTAATTTAATAATGCTGCTGTGTGAATCACGGTAAGCGTGAATGAAGTGGCCACTTCTTAATGGGACCCACTGTATGGAAGTGGGCTAAGTAAAATAGAGATGTTTTAAATAAGATAAGGTTAATCAGAATTCTACGATATGCCCGCTTGACAACGGCAGAGATAGAACTGGCCTTTGGCCATAGCAACCATCCATTTAGAACGACTGGCCTTCATAGCAACCAAAGATCTGAGCTGTGTTGCAATGTGAGGCAAAGTATAGAAAGGTGATGAAACATACAGAGACAGGTCAAGAAATATAGTGCAGTGTGGACAGTAGTATACAGTTGATTTACAGACGGTGGTTTAGATTAATATGAAGTATTCCTTTATTCTGAGATAGGCTACATAGGCTCTCAAAACAACCCCAGGCTCACAAAACAATCCCAAACAGACATAAGGTCTTTATAGAGCAAATCTATATAGATTATTTGTCAAATAAACCAGTAAAACATAATTTGTGGGATGGAATATATAACATTCACACTCATAGCTCATATTTTTTTTCATCAAGTACATATTCCTACACAGCAGGAGCTTGTTATAAAAAACTTACATAATAAAACTAAAGTAGCTTGTATGGCCCTGGAGTGTAACAGTAGGCACATTTGTTTTATTGATAAACAAATTGCTGTCAGATTTGGCATTCTGCAAAAGGGGATGCGTTTAGTAATGAGTCATAACTCTTCTGTGTTCAACCTTCAGGTTCCCCACCCCACCTTTCCCTATCCTCCTCTGTAAGTGTGTGTGTGTGGGTATGAGTTTGTGTGTATATGTGTGTATGTGTTTATTCTCCACAGGCTTGTTCTAAGTATGTAATCCACTTTCAAATGTTTAGAACACATTGAGTTTTGAGTGATGTTGATTGTATTCATAGCTTTTCATGAATAATAATACATTTTATATATGTATATAATTTTCATATTATACTGATTTATATAAGGAAGTTGTATTTGTTGAATCAAATGTATTTTATATCTCTTTTCCGAAATGGTCTTCAATGAATACAGTATACTTACTTCCTGTATTACTGGTAAGGTACAGTATGTTTTTTTTTTAAATGTCATTCTTATTGACTGTAGCATTTGCTTATATACAAATAAATGGTTTATTCTTATGGACCAAATACATCTAAACCATTGTTTCTGACTTGATTTTTAGTTTTTATGCATACTTTTATGTTGTTGGTGAGAAAGTGAATGTGAATTCTGTCAACATTCTAAATCCCGTTTCCTGCATTTTTTTACACTGATCACTAAAATTATCATAACCTTTGAAAGGTTAATGATATTCCAATTCAGTCTTTTTTGTTAAATAGCCCACAACTTGCTGAACATGTCATACACTCTATATTCTTCTCTATCTTGTAGAGAAATATGATGAAAATTAATTTTTATGTGAATGAAATTAAATTTTGACAAATTCCGGATATACATTTGGAGAGGATTTTCAAATACTGTTCATTACTATATCAACATTACCATATGTATTTTACATCATTTCATAGAACTGATCCTTCTGATTACAATGGTATGTATATCCCATTGATGGTATGTATTATACTCAAGAAATAAGTTTTTTTGTGTGAGGAGGTCATCCAGCACCAAAAATGGAATGTTCGGCACGGGCACGAAAGGGTTAAACCGGAGCGAGCGTGGAGCAATTTCACTGAAGCAGGATGATTTTTAAGTGAAGCAGGGAGCGAAATTGATTGGAGCGATCTGATGCGAATTTGAGCACAGGAGCGGCCAAGTAAACAGCCGAGGTGTGTTGAATTGGTCGACAGCTGCTTGATGACTAGGGTCTAACTCGTGCCGTGGCAGCACTTTTTTCCCTCTAGTTCCATATAATATTTTCCTTGCACACAAAGTGCAGAAACATGCTCCTGGTTGCCGGAGTTTTTGACACCAGTTTCCAAAGGGCTTTTCCCCAGAAAGCAATTTCCTTTGGGCCGGATCCGCATAAAAGCCTTTAGATCCGCCTGTAGCGGACATACGGTATCTGACTGTGGGCCGGATCTGCTCCTGATAGAGGTTTCAGCTCTGCTAGCAAAGCTGTTTTATCACCTGTTCACAGATTTGTCCCAGGTCCGATTTCCGCAACTCATCTGGAAGTCAGGAGATGCGTTTAAAATACAAATACGGATATGAGCCGAAGGACCATTTTTTCACAGCAGACCCAGGTGGTTGTAATGACATTAATTAAGGTGCTGGTTTGCTAAATTGACTGTCCTTTCCCTACTTCATTGTCAACTGGCTGCTAAAGGAAAAAAAAGGTATTTTGGAATGGCAGAAATTTAGAAACCATGGGGGTGCACTATGTTCCCATGGCCACTTTATTTCTACAGTAAGGCTGGAAAAGAAGATATAGTTGGCTCAATATTGATCATATGCTCATTTCATTATTTTTATTATTACCTAGCAGTGGTAAAAGTAGTCAATTGTTGTTTGTGTCAGATCTAACAGTGCTATGAGACAACCCCATATTCTTGCCACGCATGCAGAAGTCCAAGCATTAACGTTAATCAAGGATCTTTGGTTCAAAGTCAAAGTCTGCTTTATTGTCAATTTCTTCACATGCCAAGACATACAAAGAGATCGAAATTACATTTCTCACTATCCCAAGATGGAGACAAGACATATTCTACCAATTTAAGTCCACAGACAAACATAAAATTCAAGTAAACAATCAAAAAGTAGAAGGCACATACAATGAAGAAATAAGAGCAGCAAAATTGGGTTGCAATTGTGCATAGACAGTCAATATCATAGTGCAAAGTCAGGCCAATAAATGGCTGAGGTAGTTCTGTTTGACCTAAGTAAGCAAGTGGCATAGTGGTGCAAGTTATGTAAGAGCAGCAGAAGTGTGTTGTGTTTTCAGGACAACAACAACAAGTTGCAAAGTGTGCAAGTGTACAAGTGGAGTAGTGCAAGTAGAGTAGTGCAAGGCAACCATTGTGGGTCCAAAGTCCAGGATGTTATGTAGCTGAGGGTGGAGGGGGGAGAGAGTTCAGCATCCTAACAGCCCGGTGTATGAAGCTGTTGGTGAGTCTGGTGGTGCGGGAGCGCAGGCTTCTGTACCTCTTCCCAGAGGGCAGTAGATCAAAAAAATTGTGAGCGGGGTGACTTGCATCACTCACAATTGTGGTGCCTTGCGGGTGAGGTGGGTGGTGTAAATGTCTTTCAGGGAGGGGAGTGAAGCACCAATAATCCTTCCAGCTGTGTTCACTATGCGCTGCAGGGCTTTCCTGTTGTATTCAGTGCAGCTTCCGCCCCATACAGCGATACAGCTGGAGAGGATGCTCTCAATGGTGCCTCGGTAGAATGTGGTCATGATGGCTGGTGGAGCACTTGCTCGTCTGAGTTTCCGCAGGAAGTAGAGGCGGCGCTGAACTTTCTTCGCCAGTGATGCAGTGTTGGTGGTCCAGGAGAGGTCTTCACTAATGTGCACCCCCAGGAATTTGGTGCTGCTCACTCTCTCCACCACAGCACCGTCGATGGTCAGTGGCAGGTGTTGGGTGTGACCTCTCCGGGAGTCAACAACAATCTCCTTGGTCTTGCTGACGTTCAGCAGGAGGTTGTTGTGCTGGTGCTGCCACCATTATACCTGTGCCGAAGAAAACTGCTCCATCCTGCTTCAATGACTACCGCCCCGTGGCACTGACACCCATCATCATGAAGTGCTTTGAGCGGCTTGTCATGTCACACATCAAATCCATTCTCCCCCCCACCCTGGACCCCTTCCAGTTTGCATACCGTGCCAAACGGTCCACAGAGGATGCAATCTGCTCTGCCCTCCACCCAGCCCTCACCCACCTGGAAAAAATACTCATATGTGAGATTGCTGTTTATAGACTTCAGTTCTGCATTCAACACCATAATACCACAACAACTCATCTGCAAACTCAACAAACTAGGACTCAGTACCTACCTCTGCAACTGGCTACTGGACTTCCTCTGTCAGAGGCCTCAAGTAGTACGTGTTGGCAACAATATCTCAAGCAGCATCACACTGAGGGCGACGAGACTCATTACAGGTTGGAGGTCGACCTTCTGACCTTGTGCCCCCTTGGTTTGCTCACTATCAATCTTTTGACATGATTTGCCAGCCTGGGGTTGGACTAGGACGCAGCCAACTTTTCAAGGTAGGCTATCTGCTTTTTATCTCTGTTGGTTTATTCAGAGACAACAACAAGCAGCCGAGCGATTGATAACTTTACTGTAAGGTTATACGATTATTTCCAGCAATATACTAGCTTAGCTTGAGCAAAACAGCCATCACAATAACTATTTTGGAAAAACAGTGATAACGCTAACAGGATTACTGATGATAAAAAAACGAGTGTAATTGTGACTTAGCCTATTTTCAAAAAGGAATAAATGGCTAATGTTTATTTTGTGTTGTTTCAGATTGATCATGGAGATGCTGAGGAAGACAGCCTGAATGGGAGTGGAATTAACACGACTTAAACTTTGTCTGGGATTGCACTTCTACAGCCAGGTTGTTGAATAAAAAATAATAAGACACTTACAGTATGTGTAAAGTTTTTTCCCCCCCTATATTGTGTTTGTAGCCTAGCTTATGTTTGTTAGTTGAGCTGTTGGGAAAACTTTACGAACTTTAGCCTGGGTGACCCTATAACGAACCTGTTAGCAAATGTGTAGCCTAGCAAACAGATTTTTCAGGATAATTAATTACCAATCACATTTCACATGTTAAAATAAAGCCGGCTGATATCTGATAAACGGGTCCGTACCACACACAATAAGCGGACCCGTATTGCATATGATAAGCAGATCTGGAACACGTCAGTAACACAGACTATCATACGGAACTGGGCCAGTCTTAGCCCTTATTGGCACCAGATCCGTCAAACGGATCCAGACCAATTTTGGACCGAATCAGGTCCATTATGCAGATCCGTGCCGGACTTTGTGGTAGGTGTGGCCCAGTTCCGTCCCAGTGTATGTTTGCTATCTGGGTCGTCTCTACCCGGGACTGGACTCGAGTACTAAATCACTACATCTGAAGGTATGGTAGGGTGGTCAAACAAGCTGGTCAACCAGCAAACCACTTTTAGATGGTCAGGCTGTTTTTTTCAGCAAGGTTGATTTAAAAGCCTAATAATGTTGGTTCCACCAGACCCAGGAACATTGGCTGAGTAACAAAATGATGAACACTTAAACAGGTTAAACCCTAACATTACCATGGCCATTAACCATAGTTTTTTATAGAAGGTATACACCATTAGCCTGACGGGCCAGACCCACATTAAAATGTAGGGTCTGGGCACTCAGTTCTCAGTCCGAGGGGCGGGATAATCGCTTGTCTTTCAAATTCCCTCTGCACGCAATAGGACAGCGCTACAACTCATGAGTCCCATGCGTTTTCCCACCAGCGGAGCTAGTTGGTTAGTACAAACTTCTGCCAACTTAAATAAAGCTTGTGTCACACTGTTCACCAACAGCAACATCCATCTTCTTTGTTTTCAAGAAACAGGGAAGTCAAGCCAAACTGTTGCAATTTAGCTATCAATCATTATGTTAAGCCCACCTAACGTCTCTATACACGATGTGATTGGCCTGATATAAGGTTTCATTTTTCTGGCTCGCAAGCCAACGGAGAGTTGCTAGACTAGCCTTGGCAGCAAATTATATTTGCTGCCACTAGGGTGCTTCTAGATTTCTAGGCTAATACACCATGTTTTTCTTCCAAAGGTATAAACCATGGCTTTCTTCAGAAGGTATAAATCATGGCTTTTCTTAGAAGGTATAAATTATGGTTTTCTTCAGAAGGTATAAACCACTGTTTTTCCTAACCCAACTTTACCGACTGTTAAACATTAAATTAAATGAATTGTTAAACATAGTAGTTACATGTTTGCCATGTTAAAACCATAGTAGTACTACAGTCACCATAAAGTGTGATAGGGTAACCATGGTGGTACCAAAGCTACTATGAAGAACTATGCATAAACCATAGTAGTACTATGGTTAGGAGCATGGTGATCATCATCACCATGGGTTACTGCATTAAACCATAGAAAACCATGGTTAATTTTCGTAAGGGTGGGGCTGATTCTGGTGCAGTATGTGACTGCAGTATAAGAGGCACTGTGTGTGTGTGTGGTCCTGGAAATAGAGTCCAGGTCAGGGCTAATTCTGGAGCACAGCCACTCCATAATTCAAGGGGAAAAAATCATAATGAGCATTCGGGCTTCAAATACAAATGGAGCATAGGACTGGAACAGATGTGACAGGACAGTGTGTGTGTGTGTGTGAGAGAGAGAGACTGAGAGAAAAAGGTGTGTGTGTGAGAGAGAGTCTGTGTGTATATGTGTGTGTGAGAGAGTCTGTGTGTATATGTGTGTGAGAGAGAGAGTGCATGTATAGTGTGTGTGAGAGTGCACGTATAGTGTGTGTGAGAGAGAGACTGAGAGAAAAAGGTGTGTGTGTGTGTGAGAGAGTCTGTGTGTATATGTGTGTGAGAGAGAGAGTGCATGTATAGTGTGTGGTATAGTGTGTGTGAGAGAGAGTGCAGGTATAGTGTGTGTGAGAGAGTGCATGTATAGTGTGTGAGAGAGAGAGTGCACGTATAGAGTGGGATCGAACGCCAATCAGCGGCCAGTAGAACTGAGCTTGATGCTTTATAACTGAGGTCACTGTATCTGTCTTGCTGCTCTATGGGGTAATAGAACTGATCTCACTGCTCTGTTGGGTAACAGAACTGAGCTTGCAGCTCTGTGGGGTAACATAACTGATGTCAGCTGCTAATGGGTCTGTTAATAGCTATGGGAGGATGAATGTGCTGTGGTACTGCCATAGCCATGGGAGGATGAATGGGTGGGTGGGGGGCAATATTGTTTGTGGCGTGAATCACATATGGAAAGTGAGGCAGAGAGCTAGACACACACACACACACACACACGCAACAGTTTTTGTACATAACAATCATCTTTGTTATGAATGAGTCCTGTGACCTGGTTTCCTGTCAAAAGGCAGGCAGGCGTTGTTAGCACACTGTCACGATCACAGTCCTGTTTGACTGCAGGCGTTGTTAGCACACTGTCACGATCACAGTCCTGTTTGACTGCAGGGTGCCAATTCCATACGTTTCATTCTGCTCCACTTTCACCCACATTAAATGCAAAAATGCACACACACACCCACTCACATCAAATGCAAACATGTCTGTCTTGTATTCCTCCGTGGAGGAGGATGAGTGTGAACAAACGACTATGTGCATCCAAGACAAGTTGACAAGTCCTTTATTTTCATTGCTCTATGATGACATGCATTTACAATGTTCCACATCTGGCCACGCCTCTGCACATCTGGCCACGCCCTTGCACATCTGGCCACGCCCTCTGCACATCTGGCGCACGAACAGGTACCAGATCCAGTTTGGTCCTGCTGTCTGATTGGACAGTTCTGAGTGAGGAGGGGGCGGGTAGACATGATGACATGGATATACTGCATGTGTGTGTGTGCATGTGTGTTATGACAGTGTGCATGTGTGTGTGTGCATGTGTGTGTGTGTATGTGTGTTATGACAGTGTGCATGTGTGTTATGACAGTGTGCATGTGTGTGTGTGCATGTGTGTTATGACAGTGTGCATGTGTGTGTGTGCATGTGTGTGTATGTGTGTAATGACAGTGTGTGTGTGTGTGTGTGTGCATGTGTGTGTATGTGTGTTATGACAGTGTGCATGTGTGTGTGTGCATGTGTGTTATGACAGTGTGCATGTGTGTTATGACAGTGTGCATGTGTGTGTGTGCATGTGTGTTATGACAGTGTGCATGTGTGTGTGTGCATGTGTGTGTATGTGTGTTATGACAGTGTGCATGTGTGTTATGACAGTGTGCATGTGTGTGTGTGCATGTGTGTGTATGTGTGTTATGACAGTGTGCATGTGTGTGTATGTGTGTTATGACAGTGTGCATGTGTGTGTGTCTTAGTGATGACACAGTGTGCATGTGTTAGTTATGACAGTGTGCATGTGTGTGTGTGCATGTGTTTTATGACAGTGTGCATGAGTTTGCATGTGTGTGTGTGCATGTGTGTTATGACAGTGTGCATGTGTGTGTGTGCGTGTGTTATGACAGTGTGCATGTGTGTGTGTCTTAGTTATGACACAGTGTGCATGTGTGTGTGTTAGTTATGACAGTGTGCATGTGTGTTATGACAGTGTGCATGTGTGTGTGTGTTAGTTATGACAGTGTGCATGTGTGTTATGACAGTGTGCATGTGTGTGTGTGTTAGTTATGACAGTGTGCATGTGTGTTATGACAGTGTGCATGTGTGTGTGTTAGTTATGACACAGTGTGCATGTGTGTGTGTTAGTTATGACAGTGTGCATGTGTGTTATGACAGTGTGCATGTGTGTTAGTTATGACACATTGTGCATGTGTGTGTGTTAGTTATGACAGTGTGCATGTGTGTTATGACAGTGTGCATGTGTGTGTGTGTTAGTTATGACAGTGTGCATGTGTGTTATGAAAGTGTGCATGTGTGTGTGTGTTAGTTATGACACAGGGCTGTATTTTGGGTCACCAGCGCATGGCGTAATACTCGTTATTCACCCGCGGAAAGTTGAATTCGGTATTTTGCACGTTTATTTTTTAAGCATTGCGCCCAGGGGTGTGGCAATTAACAACCTAGGGAGGGGACTCGCGCATTGTCTAAAAATCGCTATCATACACCACCTAAACCTGGCCAGAAGTCAATGGCAAGTTGTTCATATGCTATTTTAAGAGCGCATGTCAACAGTCATATTGGTAGGTGCACGCACCATCCTTCTATCATTCATGAACGCACACCAGCGCACGTCCATGCAAAGCATTAAATTGCACGATTACAATGGAAAACATAATTAGAATAAAGATATTACGAAATACTGTACATCTCATAATGAGTAGTTATTCACCATCATTTGCAAATTGGTAATGACGGTTAAAAGTGATTAGGGGAGAGGCGAGAGACACGTATGGAGCACAGCTGAAGACGCACTGTCACGAGATATAAGCAACTCATCTGCAGGATAAATGTTGTTTTATTCAGTCATTTGAGCAACATTAGGGTAAGTGTTGCTTTTTCCAGCCTATGTTTTCGATGGTAACCCATTGTCAGTCAATAGTGAAAGTAACTGCATATAACTGTCTTGTCGTTGACTGACTCCTTGGTGAAGTTAGTTTCACTTTGCCAATGAGTTCAAATAATAGACGAGTGCAAATGCGTGAAGGCTATGCTAGGTTTTAGTAAAGCATGGTTTAAGAATGACTATTCCATACGGTCTCGCAAGCAGCCTCCTTCAAATGCTCCTTCAAAAATACCGATGCATTTATTTGACATATCGCGCGTTGCGCCGTTAAAGGGAATGACAGATGTCATTCTCATTGGTTTAAAATGATGTTACGCCCCAAACACACCCATATGACTGATTAAAAGACCTAGGAACACCTTGTTACGCCATGCGCTCCACTTTTGAGAACGAAACCCCTCCCAATGTGAACTGGACATCCTACTAAATTTGAATAGACTTTTGACGAGTGATGATACACTTTAGAATGTCATGATAGGGCCCACAGTGTGCATGTGTGTTATGACAGTGTGCATGTGTGTGTGTGTTAGTTATGACAGTGTGCATGTGTGTTATGACAGTGTGCATGTGTGTGTGTTAGTTATGACATATACAGTAGCTCCAGTCTTTTCTGACTCATAACCCTAATCCTAACCATACTCATACTCAGAGGTGTTCCCCGGATGAAAGTGTTTCTGCAGAGAAATCTCACATCTCCCAAAACAAACTTTTAGGTTTCCAGTGTGAATAATAATAATGAGATATGCTATAAAAGTCTGTCATGTGTCGTCTGTCTCGAGACAACAACGTTAGAGGAAGAAAAAATTAAGAAATGGAAGATAGCTTCTGTGTGCGCACCACTGCCTTCTCTGCCCCCATGGGGCAAAGCTGTGGCTAGTTTAATGGCATTTCACTGCCTTCTCTGCCCCCATGGGGCAAAGCTGTGGCTAGTTTAATGGCATTTTCAGTGCAGCAATGATACTACAATACTGAAATTAGGAAGAAAATAGTTGGCACATCTCTCTTCTCTGAAGCTGGATTAGACAAGGTTAAGGAAAACCTCAGCTGGATTAAACAAGGTTGCATCCTTAGGTTAACCTCAGCTATCTGACAGAACAGCACAAATGCACATCCCTCACAGTAGTCTGCCTAGAAAACACACCAGGCCCAGCTCTGGTACTAATCTGGCCCTGATCTGGCCCAGCTCTGGTACTAATCTGGCCCTGATTTGGCCCAGCTCTGGTACTAATCTGGCCCAGCTCTGGTACTAATATGGCCCTGATCTGGTACTAATCTGGTACTAATCTGACTCTGATTTGGTGCTGAACAGGGTGCTGTTTTCAGATGTGGGTAATGAAGAAATGAAAACATAAAAGATGAGTTTTTCAGGCACTTCATTTTTTTTCCCTGTCTGTCATCCTTGGCGAGACTGTGCTTCATCTGTGGAACATGCAAGACCTGCAAGACTAGTCCCCTATGTCCCCAAACAAAAAGGTGTGTGACACTCTACCTGTGGGATGTGTGTGTGTTTATATGTAACCTGTGGGACGTGTGTGTGTTTATATGTAAGTCATTAAAGGGTCTCCAGGGAGAGAATGAGAAGCTTTCTTGGTGCACAAACTTACTCTTCCTTATCACCCGAAGAGAAGAAATACTCTTTTTCTGATTGGCTGGTGGGGTGGCTATTAATTCTGAATAACGGGACACCGATGAAGTAGATCTGGTAAAAAAAAAGTTTAATCACCGTTCCATATCAATGCTTATGAATGGTAACTATAACAACCATAGTAGGATGATGGTTGAGCCTGGAAGCAGGCTTCGCAACAATGGTATCAACTCTAAACAAGCTAACTGTCCACTGCTATCACTGTTAGGGCCAAAGAAAGTTGTAGGACTTCAACAAACTAAACAGGTCGGCTTCTTTTTAAACGGAACTGCTTGTTTCCTTTGCATGCTATGAAGGCATGATTATTGCCTACAGTGGCAACCGGGTGATAAGCGGGATCATGGCCTTCAAGGTGTCCTGTTATTCGTAATTAATGGTCTTGGGCAGAGGAAAGCCTCCGCTGATGCATCCAGCAGTTCTTTGCCTCTGCCTTGTCCATTAATTCAGAATAATGGACACCTTGGTGGCCGTTATCCCTTACATAATAAAATACAGCCTTTCTTATTAATGCAATATGAATGCAAAAGTTAATCATTACCCTACTGTTTAGGAACTGTAAACCTGCACAAGTTTTCACTATTGAATATTAATACCATTAATCATTAAGCTGGGGTGTTATATTACCATTAATCATTAAGTTAAGGTGTTATATTAGCACCTTCCACACAGATTGAGTCTAAACTAGAAGCTCCACTGTTGCCATTTTCTATTCAATCATTTTATCTTACAAATGACCTTACATTTCCTTAACCTGTCTCGTGTCCTTGCTAACCTGTCTCGTGTCCTAGCTACCTTGTATTCTCTTTAACCTGTCTTGTGTCCTAGCTACCTTGTATTCTCTTTAACCTGTCTTGTGTCCTAGCCACCTTCTATTCTCCGATCAGTCAGCGCAGTGTTAGAGTCCACCCCATCTCTTTTTTCCTCCTGAATCACTGAAACCACTAGGTGGTGTGGGATGCATTTGATCACATATATTTTGCCGTGTAAACACAAATGCGCTCAGATACATCCCTGCCAATGAGAGTTCTAAATGTTGTGACACAGGTAGTAATGAAATGTGAACACAAGTGCTTAGCAACTTTTCTGGTTGTACACTTTGGTAAAGGTTGATTTGTCTTGGCTATCCACGTATGATCAAACTGCCCAAGATGCATTTAAAAAACAAGATTCTTAGATCCTTAGATTCGTGGGATATTCCTGACCCTGGAATATCCCTTACTAAAGGAATACTGGGATAGTCCTGGCCAAGTCTGATTCAACTCTGCCATTGTTTTTTTGCCGAGTACTGATCTGACAGGATGTTTAGCGAAGCACAACAACTTTTTGGGAAATTAGCTTATTTGCTGTCTACCCCAGAGATAGGAGGAAGAGTGTTACACCAATTAGCCTAACTTAGCACAATTCACTGGAAGTGGGTTACACCAGTTAGCCTAGCTTAGCACAATTCACTGGAAGTGTGTTGCACCAGTTAGCCTAGCTTAGCATAATTTACTGGAAGTGTGTTACACCAGTTAGCCTAGCTTAGCATAATTAACTAGAGCTGTGTTACTTGATTTTCCCCTTGGGGATCAATAAAGTGTCTATCTATCTATCTATCTATCTATCTCTATCTATCTACATCAGTTAGCCCAGCTTAGCATAATTCACTGGAAGTGCATTACTAGCCTATAGCTCCCTTTTAAAATAACTGGTCTAACCTCTTTTTCAGTGAATTATGCTAAGCTAGGCTAATGGTGTCAGACTGGGTCATCACACGCAGAGAAGAGAAGGGTATGTATCCTCTTATGGAACTCTGGGAAGACATTTTCCAAAAAGTTTGCAGCAATAGAAACACACCACATGTCATGGCCCTGTGCTGTGTTGTGCATTTCCCTAACAGCATGCAGGTCTCCTGGGTGAGAGAAGGGAAGTTACCATGGTGACACAAGCAATGTTTCCCTCTCACCTCAATTGGGATAGCATTGCACTCAGAGCTTCACTGAGTGTGTGTATGTGTGTGTGTGTGTATGTGTAAGGGGGGAGGGGTCAAGGCCCTTGATCTCACTTCTTGGTTAAGTTTCATATTGTGGTGTGGTGTTTAGACTGTCTACTTTCTGTGAACTGCACACCTACGAAGTTGCCGAATCAGAGCTATAAAGTAGTGATCTGAAAGATTTTCAGAACATGGCAATATTGTAGCATATGACTGGGTGACTTAGCTTGTTACATGGCAGTAGGCTAAGCTTTGATACATGGCAGTAGGCTAAGTCGCTAAAATAGCGATTTTGTTACATGGCAGTAGGCTAAATAGCGATTTTACTAAGCTAATGTTCATCAGAATCCTGGAGAATATATATATGCTGATATAATCCTATCATATATGTGCTCCTCTGATTGGTGGAGAAGACGCTAGAATGAGGCATGTCTGTGCTCCTCTGATTGGTGGAGAAGACGCTAGAATGAGGCATGTCTGTGCTCCTCTGATTGGTGGAGGAGACGCTAGAGTGAGGCGTGTCTGTGCTCCTCTGATTGGTGGAGGAGAAGCTAGAGTGAGACGTGTCTGTGCTCCTCTGATTGGTGGAGGAGAAGGAGAAGCTAGAGTAAGACGTGTCTGTGCTTAATTTCATGAAATGCTGCCTTTCTGATGGAGGGTGCCAACGCTTCATCATCAGCTCAACAACTGACATGATGGATGGCAAACGTGTGTGTGTGTGTGTTATAAGAGGCGACGCATGGTTATCCAGGCGAATAAAAACCAACAATTAACACATAACATCACTTATACTCACAGAGCCGGCCAGCCCGAAGCCCAGGCAGGTGGGAACACTGAACGTGACGAAAGCCTAGTTCGTCGTCAGGACAACCACGTCACTCAGAACCCACAGTTCACTACGCTACTGGAAAATCACAACAGAAATGTTACAGTGAATTCCCCTGGGGCTACTGCAGTCCAACACACCAGATGGCTAGATAGCTAACCACACACCAGTCGGCTACTCAGAATGGCTAGATACCTAACCACAGGAAATGCTTAATCTGAAGCACCTCTACTGCATTCTCTACTGAGTATACACTGAGTGTCATTTGGATCCAGAAGATTAAAGGTAACAAGGTCATCAACCCAAGAAATACCCAAATGGATGTGTGTACATGTCTTTAGGCCATTCGTACCCATAGATTGGTGTAGGTAAATAGATTTTTAGTGTTTCGTTTCGTTTCGTTTTTTACAAATCAGTGTAACCTAAAAAACCTGAGATGTAAACTCTTAAAACATCAGTATTGGTCATTTAGTAAAGGCTGTGCTGTTTTCTGTTTAAAATTTCAAATAGGGAGATTTACAAATATGATTATCTTTCATTGCCTGCACTGTTTAAAAATGCTCACAAAGACATTGTAAATTGAACTTGAACAACATTAATCCTAATGTTATAAGCGTGTTCATTAACCCTTAAAGGAGTACCGTCACACCGGTGTGATGGGAATGTTGAGAAATGAACGTTCTAAAGAATATCTGGGTTCATTGAATTCAACATAGAATTTTAGAACCTTCAATTGTTGCGGAACTTAGAATGTTCAAAAACCTACACCTTTAAGGGTTAAGTGCTGTTGGTCAAGCAAGTGGCAGAGATAAAGTAGTAATTTGTTCATTGTGAATTAGAGGTCACCCCCCCCCCCCCCCCCCCCAGGTTGTAAACATCGACTGGCACACAGACACAAAAAAAACGGAACACACACACACACAACATCCGCTGATACAGTACGTCTGTGATGTGTGCTGTAACGCGACGCAGTTACACCACCGTAGTTGCTCGGGGTCATAGAGAGGCAACACTACCATGGTGATGTCCTCAGGGTCATAGAGAGGTCACACTACTGTGATGTCCTCAGGGTCATAGAGAGCTCACACTACTGTGGTGATGTCCTCGGGGTCATAGAGAGGTCACACTACTGTGATGTCCTTAGGGTCATAGAGAGGTCACACTACTGTGGTGATGTCCTCAGGGTCGTCGGGTCTCTTGGGTTTGCTGGGCAGGGACTTAAGGTACTCCAAGTGCCGGCGTGCATCCTCCTGGTTCTGCCGGACATAGTAGACCACGTAGGAGATGACCATGGCAAACCAGCCGAACATGGTGACCAGCATGGCATAGTCCGTGGTCCTCTTGGCCAGGTTGCACAGGTCGGCGTCCACCGCCATGTACGGCTGTCCGTCCTGGTCGCGCAGCTCGGAGCTGCGGCAGAGCACACGCGTGCTGGTGGCCTCGTGATTATGCGCTGCCATGCCACCCAGGGCCTGCTGCAGTGCGCAGTCACAGTGCCATGGGTTGTCCTCGACGACGATGCGTGCGTTCAGCCGTGAGAAGGCGTCCTTGTGCACGCTGCTGATGCGGTTATGCGACAGGTCCAGCAGCTGCAGTGCCCCCTCCAGGCCGGCGAAGGCGCCCTCGCCCAGCGTCTCCAGAGCGTTGCCCGACAGGTTGAGCTCGCGCAGCAGCCTCAGGCCGGCGAACGCACGCTCGGGGATGGCTGAGATGTGGTTGTGGTCGAGTCGCAGCAGGACCGTCTCGGCGGGGAGGTCGCGGGGGATCTCCTTGAGGCGCGAGCGGCTGCAGGTGACGTTGAGGCCGTGCAGGTGGAGGTGTGCATCCGTGCGCAGGCAGGAGCAGCCCTTGGGGCACATGCTGGCCGGGGGGAAACACAGCGCCATCAGCACCAGGCTCTGCAGCAGCAGACACATGGGGATGGAGCGCGACAGCCACACGTCCAGAGCAGACATGTCCGTCAGCCTCCCGCTGCATAATCCCACCGCACGGTGAGGGGAGAGATGGGGGTGGGGGGTATGAACTTTGACCTCTGTCTCACTTCTTCCCCATGCTGGAGTTGGAGGAAGGGGCTTCACCTACAGTCTGCTCTCAGTGGACAGCGGATCTCATCTCCTGGTCAGCCCTACAGAAGAGAGGAGTTGCTGTCAGTGATTATGAAGGTGAAAGTAATGCAACAGTTACATAAACAGTGCTATCACTAGTAGTTATAGTCACAGAAATATAAACAGGACTATTACTAGTAGTTATAGTCGCAGTAATATAAACAGGACTATTACTAGTAGTTATAGTAGCAGTAACATAAATAGTGCTATCACTAGTAGTTATAGTAGCAGTAAGCCAGAACTGAGACTATGATTGCCATCACTTCACTATCACTTCAAGGAAAATGCTTTGTGGCGCAATCATCAAGACCCTAATATTCTCTCCACATCACCCATACGCATTTGTCCAATAGCAGTGCTTTTGGTTAGTAACAAACACTTGCTGTTCATCGCTGTGCAGTGCAGGCGGTGTGGCTCTTGTCAGTGTAAAACTCCTACAGGCTTATGAAAGAGTACATAGAGCTACGATCTACATAGAGTAGATTGCTTCAACTTTTATATGCATTTTTTATTTATCTTTGCTATTTGGGCTTATTGAAACCTAATTAGAATAAAAACTAGATGTACCGCAGTCCAGCACATTTTTTCCACAAAAATCAATCACGCTGAAAGGCCTATATGATTCTAACTGTCGCACTGAATTGCATTATCCACACTCAATTCTCACTGGTATCTTCTAGACAACAAGTACCAAAACATGATTAGTTCATAGATTTATGACATGTAAAATTCATTTTATACAACCCCACCCCCATCTTGCCTGTTCATAATTCTGAGAAATTCTTGAATTGTGTGCATGTACATGTTTATGTTTATGTGTGTGTGTGTGCGTGCTTTTGTGTGTGCCTGCGTACAGTATGTGCCTGTGTTTGTGCATATGCACGCATGCGTACATATGTCTACTGTGTGAGTATCTGTCATACCGTACGTATGATTACTGTGAATGTATGTGTGCGTGTGTATCTGTTTATGCACATGTGTGCATATGGAATGGGTTAACATGACCCCTGAAGGCAAACATTCGGAAAAAATTGGTCATCCTAGGCCCTACAGTTCTCAAGATATTCACAGAAAACTGTGTCTGCCCTACCCTCCTTTCGGGGGGTCCAGTCCAGCGGGGGGGCTACAGATCAAAACGAAAAACGATGGTTCCATGCTATCCATGTGGGGTTACATGCCCACCAAGTTTCGTGTACCCCGGTCTTTCAGTGTCCCGGGAATCCTTGTTGGTGTAGGTCACTAAATGTACACATAAATTATTTTATTGTAAGGCCCCCCATAAACGAAAGTTCACAAAACTTGGCATGCATCCGGAGGGTGTCATGATCCTACACTTTCAATTTTGTGCCATGACCATGTCAGCCAGAGATATTGTGATGAAAACACCTAATTTTTTGCTTTTTAATTTTTAACTAGGTGGCGCTATACATGAAATAAGTGGTAATGGGATAGGTTGACATGCCCCCTTAAGACCAATATACGGAAAAAAGGTGGACCTCCTAGGCCCTACGGTTCTCGAGATATTCACAGAAAACTGTCTCCGGCCACCTACAGGCCAGTTGGTGTATAGTAACATAAATTAATTTATTGTGTGGCCCCCCATGAACGGAATTCCATGAAACTTGGCGTGCATTCAGAGGGTGTCATAATGATCCTACACTTTCAATTTCGTGCAGTTTTGACTATGTTAGGTCAAAGATACCTGCGATAAAACACCTCATTTTTACTTTTTTGTGTTTAACTAGGTGGCGCTATACATGAAATGAGTGGTTATGGAATGGGTTGACATGGCCCCTTGAGATCAACATACAAAAAATGGTCCTCCTAAACCCTACGGTTCTCGAGATATTCACAGAAAACTGTGTCTGCCCTAACCTCCTTTCGGGGGGTCCAGTCCAGTGGGGGGGCTACAGATCAAAACGAAAAACGATGGTTCTATGCTATCCATATGGGGTTACATGCCTACCAAGTTTTGTGTACCACGGTCTTTCAGTGTCCCGGGAATCCTTGACGGAATTTTGGACATGCGAAAAAGAAAAGAAAAAAAATATGACTAAACCTATATGACCGCCGCTGCGCTGCGCGGCGGTCATAACTAAGTATCATCTTTTGATATGATGTTGATATGATGCACTTTTAGAGAAAAATTATGTCCACATATGTGGATTCACAAGCAATGTTCCGAAGGTCCGAATTTCCATAAAACACAAGAAAGTCACCTTTGTGTAATAGAATGAAAAACTCTTTATTTCCACCTTGAACACAGCAGTTTTTTCCTGACTGTTTTTAATGTATTAATAACACATACACAGATTTTTTTTAACATGTTTTGAATATCAGAGTAAAAAACAACATGAAAACATTGCCCATTTTGGACAGTTATAAAGTTTGGATCGTTTGATATGCTGCAAACAGTTACAGGATAACATTATATGTCTGTAACAAAATATAAAATATTCAAAATTTTAAATTGTCACTGTTGCATTAGGCTACTAATGTGTTTTGAACATCATGGTGAAAGGAGGAATGTGACTTAATCGCACACTCTCTCTCTCTGACACACACACACGCAAAATAATAATGTACATTTACACCTAGGAACATGTACAAATGTACCACAAAATGTGCATGTACACCTAGGAACATGTACACACCTTGAGAATCACTGCCATTACTTATGTGTGAAAGGCTGAGTAACAGTTTGCAAGCACAAGAACAATTGGCTCGGTTTGCAAGCACAAGAACAATTTGCAGGTCACACCGCACTCGGGCTGAGTAACAGTTTGCAAGCACAAGAACAATTGGCTCGGTTTGCAAGCACAAGAACAATTTGCAGGTCACACCGCACTCGGGTTCTTCCAGTGCAGCCTAGTAGTGGTCAGCACTAGTAGAGGTCCAACCTGCTGTGGTCAGTGGGCTCAGGAATGAGGTCCTCGTTGTCATCCAGGATGGGATCATCGTTGTGAGACACGTACAAATCTGAGTTGTCTCCATCAGTTAGTAGCTCCAATGCTCTTTGCACAAAAAAACGCTCTGGAAATAAAAACATGACAAAATCAAATACAAATTAATTTTATTTATGTATGTAGGTTTGCATTATGTATTTGTTATTTACTCCAATGGGACAATAGGCAAGCTAATTTACATGTGCACATTTTAACTAGCATGTTACATTACATTTTTACTAACATTTTCCACCCAACGGGATGAACCTGTGCCTGTACCTGTCTCCGTCCCTGTCCATGAACCTGTCAACAAGTTTTGTAAATAAGCATTTTGCTTCCAATTCTTCACATAACTCTGGGGCCCTAACTGCATAAAATAAACAAATATCTACTGGGTCTTGGCTAACCATTATCTGCATTACGGAGGCGTTTGCGTCCTCTGCTGTGGTCAGTTGGCTCAGGAATGGGGTCCTCATTATCACTAGTGTCACCCTCATCCAGACTGCGGCTTGGTGATGGTTGGTAATTGTCATCCAGGATGGGATCATCGTTGTCAGACACCTCCAAATCTGAGTTGTCTCCATCAATTAGTAGCTCCAATGCTCTTTGCACAGAAATACGCTCTGAAAATAAAAACATGACACAATTATACAATAATACAAATATAATACAAATTAATTTCATTTATGTATGTAGGTTTGCATTATTTATTTGGGTTAGGGTTATTTATTTGTTTATTTATTCCAATGAGACAATATGCTAGCTAAACATGTCCACATTTTTACTAGCATATTACATTTTTACTAACATTTTAAACCCAACTAATTTAAGTATGTATGTATGTAATTGGTGATTTAATTGTTATTTAATTCATTGGGACCATGTACAGCTTTTAGCTGCATCAGAGTTAGCTTTTTTCTCATTTTACATATGTTCATGTTTACTAGCATATTAGCTGTTTCGAGGAGCATCAGTCCACAAGTACTTCATGTTTAGCGACCTACAAAGCTGCTATTTTTACACTTTTTTGTTCAAATGTGCATGTCATGACAAATGTACAAGGCTTTTATAAATATCTGTCAGAATAAGCCATAAAAAATGACAGAACTTCTTACCTGGTCGACGTTTGTGTATGGAGCTACCACTTGAATCTTCCCTTGTCTTCTCCGCCATTTTGAATTTTGACCGTAGTTAGTTAGAAACTTCTGACACCACCAGATGGCAGTGTTAGTATCCCCGTACATGTCCATAACACCCCCAATTCAGCAGTGAACATATTTGTGGACATAAGAGCTAAAAAGTGCTGTCCACGTATGTGACCGATAAGCCCTATTATGCCTATCCTTATACCTGCAGTGTAAGGACCATGGTGTGTGTGTGCATGTGTGTGTGAAAGGCATTGTGTGATATGGAGGAGTTCCTTGTGTACATGTTAACCAGCAGAAAGGAGCAACGACCCTCTGTCATTCATGAGGCAATCCATACACACACACACACACACAGAGAGATACAGACACATGCTCCGGCATGACATATGGTCACAAATACACACACACATGCATGTATACACACATGTATACTACGTAACTACTACTACAAACTATACTACATAATTATACTGCATACTACACTGTATACCTATACTACATTGCTACATAACTATACTACATACTATGCTACATACCATACTACATTACTATACTACATAATTATACTACATACTATGATAGCAGAGTTATAATATACTACAGAACTATACTGCATAACTATACTACATACTATATAACTATAATAGCAGAGTAATGCTATACTACATAATATATTATGTATTATGTTATAATATACTACATAAATATACTACATAATATATAACTATGATAGCATTACAGGGGTCCATTATTACTATGATAGCATTACAGGGATCTGTTTCCCAAAAGCAGAGTTGCTAACCATGATAGCATGTGTATGTAGTTGGTATGTGTCTGCTCATTGTTATGTAGCATGTGTATGCTAACTATGGTAGAGTGCTAACTATGGGGCTTCATATTGTCACATCACGTTTTTAATTTTGGAAAATTAAAAAATAAGACCATATTTGTTAGCTCTCACTAAAATCTGACCGAAATACGACCGAATATCAACACCGTATTTCTGTATTTTTAACGTATCTGTAACGTCTGACTCAAATACTGTCAACTCAGATTTGCCATCGTTGCATCATTGGAAGATGCATCGTAGTTAGCTATGCTTTTGGGAAACGCACCCCAGAACTATGCTTTTGGGAAAGAACAGAACAGTAGATGCATCGTAGTTAGCTATGCTTTTGGGAAATGCACCCCAGAACAAGGATACAAGGAAGTTTATTGTCACATGCATATAGTTACTGGATGTAAGAAATGCAGTGAAATTATGTCTGGTGTCAGCCTATTTGTGCATTTATGGGGGGGGGGGGGTAGTAGAGTGCAGTAGAAGAGGGGTTTAGTAGATTAAGTGGCAAGGGCTGCATAAGAAAGGTGGGGGAGGATTGGGATTGGAGGGGGGCACCAACAAGGAAACTAACCCAACTGCCAGGGGTCTTGGTGTGTGTGTTGGGTAGCCTAGAAATCTAGACGCGCCTCTAGTAGCAGCAAATTACATTTGCTGCCAGGGCTAGTCTAGCTGGATGTTGCTGTTGGCGAACAGTGTGACACGAGTTAAGCTTTTATTAAGTTGGCAAACGTTTGAACTAGCCAACTAGCTCCGCTGGTGGGAAACGCATGGGACTCATAGCGCTGCCGCTGTCCTATTGCATGCAGAGGGAATTTGAAAGACAACTGATTATCCCGCCCCTCGGACTGAGCACTGCGAACGGTAAGTGCCCAGACCCTACATTTTAATGTGGGTCTGGCTCGTCAGGCTATGTGTTGGGGGGATGACAAGGGAGATGGGATAGTGTGCTGTGTATGTGGGGAGAGGACAGTGTGCAATATGTGTGTTGGAGAAGCTTCCTCATGAAACAATGTGCTGTGTATTGGGGGGGGGGGGGGGTCGCAGTGTGCTGTAAGCAGGGCTGTAGTCAAGACCACCTTTGTCGAGTCCAAGACAAGTCCAAGACCAGGACTAGTCGAGACCAAGTCAAGACCAAGTCCAAAGAGGTTCGAGTCCAAGACAAGACCGAGTCCAAAAAGGTTCGAGTCCGAGTCAAGACCGAGTCCAGGATAGGAAAAAAAGTCTAATGCATGACAGTATCAAGACAATCATTTTGGGTTATTATTATCTAAAAGCAAAAACAGTGACAACACCCAGGATTTCTAAGTGTAGCCATTCCCCTTCTCCTCCAATATTATTATAGGACTGTCAAACGATTAAAAATATATATTTTGAAATGAATTAATCTCGATTAACCGCAATTAAAAATATTAAATACAACATAAATCACAAAATTAAAGGGAAACTTGGCAGGATTTCCCCCTCTGCTGGAGAAATTGTGCATTATGCTATTTCAAACTGTGGGAAAAGGTAATGGATGAAGCACATGGATTTGTTTACAAGCTAGCGAACGGTTAGCATAAGTTTGGCAGAACTATGTGGATGTTACAAGGTAAGAAATACGATTTAAAACTAGTTTCTTGTTTCTCACTTCTTTCCGGGAAGGTAGTCTCAATGTTGCAAGGTTGGTTTTCTGCCTGAGGACGCTAGGCGCAGCAGGGAAAGTCACCATTTTCACCGGAACAGGTCATTTAACCATCCAAATGATTTCTAAACGGGTTTATTACGTTGAAATACTTGCCAAGTTCTCCTTTAATGAGTAACCACAAAGGTAAAAGTAAAACACTTTTATATTATTTAAATGATAATACTGACACAGTAATTGTGTTTTAAAGTATTCATTTCTTAAGAAATACTACACATTTGATGCTGTTTAACTCATTTGTAAATGGTGCACTGTCACTTTAAGCCCATTGTGGCCACGTTCTCACACGTTCTTTTTTTTAACAGCTCCATTGAAATATAGCCTATAGCTAGTCCAGCTCTAATATTGTTTGTACCACATGTATTGCACAATATTAACAATGATACGCATGATATTAAGTTGGTATAAACAGTTTTCATTCCTTTGGAAATAAAAGCATGTAATGACATCATGCTAGCTAGACATTTTCTGTTTGCAATTAAAAGTAAATGATGAGCCTGAGCCAGTCACCTAGCTAGCTGAGTGGAATGTGTTTCAATCGGTATAATATGTGCTTCATGTAAACAAATTATTGAAGACTTCAAGACTCACCAGTTCCATTACACAAATGCAAAGACAACTCTTCATATTTTTGTCCATTTTTCAAATCACAGTGAGTGCAGCCTACAGTATGTCAAAGTGCCCTGGCTCTCACAGTTTATAACTGGTCAGTAGTGGAAACCGGATAAATCCGCAATCTCCTCTAACCTCGTCTTTGTTGCCTTCCTTTTATACGTTTCTTATATTAAAAAGGAGATATTAATTATCATCAACAACAACAAGCCAACTGGAGCCTGCCAATCGTTTTCTCTCCCTCTCGTGTGCGCTCAGATGCGCTCTCAATTAAATGGAGTAGCACACGTTCAAGTTGGATCTTAATGGAGAGGACCCGAAAGGTATCATCTTTATGTAACTGTTGCTGTTGGTGCATTTTGACATTGTAAACGTTATCTAACAAGAGTGAAAAGCAGTTTGCAGTAAAGCTACTATTTATTGGCTAAATGTTAGTTCATCCTCTTCATCTTGAGCTAACTCCACAGAGTAAAATAAACTCTCAGGCTTGCGGTTTTAGGTTTTGCGGCTTCTGTTACGTGACATCAGCCCCCCACAAAGGTAAACACTATTGCGTTAATATTTTGTAACGCATTATGTATTTCAAAATGAATCGCGGCGATTAACACGTTAATTTTGATGGCCCTAAAGACAGCTGGACTTGGTCGAGACCAAAAGCCATATTTGGCAAGACCAGTGGCCGAGACCGAGACAAGACCAAGTCCAAATACTAGCGAGTCCGAGACAAGTCCGAGACCATAGACCATTGGAGAAGCTTCCTGATGAAATAATGTGCTGGGAATGTAGGGAGGGGGGCAGTGTACTGCAAGTATGGTGAAGGGACTTACTATTGCAAGCAGAGTACTGTATGTGAGATGTATGTGAGTGATGACAGTGAAGCTGTGTGTGTGGGCAGGAGGGGAGTGGAGCAGTGACTGTGTGTGTGTGTGGGGGCAGTGTGCTGTAAGTATGTAGAGGATGTGTGTTGGAGAAGATCCTGAAGACAATGTGCTGTGTATGTAGGGAGGGGGGGCAGTGTGCAGCAAGTATGTAGAGGAGGCTTACTGTAGCAAGCAGTGTGCTGTATGTATGTGAGGTGATGACAGTGATGATGTAAGTGTGTGTGTTTTTTGTATGTGTGTTGGGGGTGGGGCAGAAAGGCTAGACAATCAAGGACATGGGTAGATAGATGGAGGAGAAATAATAAATAAAACGTTCTATGAAGATGTGCAAATGCTGGAGAAAGTCAGATATGTGTGTTTTGATGTGTGATGAAATAAGAAAATATATAAAAGGTCTGTAGCATAGGGAGAGGGATGTAAAAGTGCTAAAAGTCATGTAGGTGTGTGTGTGTGTGTGTGGGGGGGGGGGTCATGAGTGCTGAGGAGTGAATGAGTGTAAAGTCAGTATAGTGCGAGTTCAGGATTGGGAAATGTTTGAGAGAGCTTTGGGCCCTGAGCAGACTCTACGGGACCATAGGATCCCCAGACTAGACTCTACGGGACCATAGGATCCCCAGACTAGACTCTACGGGACCATAGGATCCAGAGCAGACTCTACGGGACCATAGGATCCAGAGCAGACTCTACAGGACCATAGGATCCAGAGCAGACTCTACAGGACCATAGGATCCAGAGCAGACTACAGGACCATAGGATCCAGCTTTGGGCTGGTGCTAGTGTAGTGGCTAAGTCGAAACCAGTCACAGGCTCCATTCCTGGCTGCCATCAATGTGACCTTGAGCAAGACGTGTAACCCTGCATTGTGACCTTGAGGAAGACATGTAACTCTGCATTGAAACTGGCCTGGTAATAATTGATATCTTTGGATGCTTTGGATAAAAAAAAATCTCTAGGCTGAAACCTGGGATTAATAATTGGGTTTTGTGGGGAATCCTTTCCCAGATAAAGTGTCAGTGTTTTGTAGTATGATGTATATATAATGATTCTCATGTCTATGCAGCTACAATACAGAATATGCAACAAAATATCCCTTTTTCTGAGATCAAAACCCAAAAACAATGATATGGCCAATTGACATTCAACGAGGCTAAGTGGTAGGGGTGTGACGAAACACTCAGCCCAAGAGACGAGAGATGAGAACAAGACAAAACATTTTGGTAACACTTTATAATAAGGTGCCATAATAAATAGCAAACTAGTCATTAACTAATCCTTTGTTAATATTTGTTAATTGTTACTAAAATATCTATTTGGAACAAGTTAATAGTTTTTTCATCATTAATTAAATATTAGTTCTTTACATAAAATATGTATGTTAATGTTTTAACAAATAGAAAACAATCTATCAACTAATATTGTATTACTATTTGTTAACAGTTAACTACATGTCTTTTTGGCACTAATTAACAGTTATTTCTTACAAACTATATGTTAATATAAAAGTTAATGACATATTATTATTTAACTAATTGTTATTAAACTGTGCTTCTGCCTATCCCAATATGAACCACTCCCCATAGGACCCTTACAATAAAGTTGGTTAATCTTAATTAACATTAGTAATATATAGCTATCAGCGTGGGGCCCCTTATAATAAAGTTGGTTAAGCTTAATTAATATATTACTAATATAGTAATATACACAGACAGACAAAGCTAATGACATGAACAATGTTGACACAGTATCTTATGTCTCACAGTCTGAAAATCCTAATACATCCACACAGGTGAGGTCTAGATTTGGTCAGATTCTCAAGCCAGTTGACAGACTGATTCAAACTATGTCAAGGCAAGATATAGTGTTTTATACAGTCAACCTACCCATTGCACAGCCTTACAGTGAAAGATGGATATCTTTGTATCCTATAACAATAACAAAAGAAATTATTTATTTTAACATGGTGGAGAAGGATGCATTTGGCACTTCAGTGCTGTAGCCTCGCAAAAATATTAGAGCTAGAATTTAGTCGTAACAATAATAATTCATTAGGACTATTTTCTGCTAAAACATTACATATTTTACATTCATTGTAGGCTATAGGCCTACTGCGAGACATGTAAAAAAAGACAATAACACATTCACGTTGCAATCAGGAATTCTTTGAACAAAACAGCAGTCTCACATCTAAGAAATCTTTTATTTTTGCACTGTTTGGCTGACAGCCTCTGAAGTACCCTACATAGTACCCATCAATTTCATTTCCAGGGAAAGGTTTTTTCATGTTTTAGCCAACGGCAGGAATTAGTGCCTGGCATGTGGGGGCGTGGTATCACGATGGTTGCTTCCCATTGTGATGTCTGTCAACCATCACGATTGGCACAACCCTACCCTGCACATGCTCGGACTCGAACCCGTGAACAGCAGCACCTTGGATCGGGAGGCGAGCGTGCTGACAGTTGAGCTAAAAGGCCAGGCTGCTAGCTCGCATGCCAGCAGCACTCTTGAGGCGTCGGGGTGTGAGGTTTACCAACGTTCCACACGCACAGCTAAGCTAGCTGGCATCTGTTACACTATACTGGAGAGGAGGAAACCACACTCAGAGTCTGATGGGGGGGGGGCACTCAGAGGCTGATGTTTAATAGTGGTGGTGGTGGGTGGTTAGAGATGTTTAATAGTGGTGGTGGTGGGTGGTTAGAGAGTTCCTTAGCCATCCAACCCCAGGGACCAGCATTTAGAGACTCTGAGGAGTTCTCAGGTTGAATTTTCTCTTCCATCAAAAGGACTACAGTCCTACTAACATTTGTATCCTCAACTCTGACTGCTGAACGTGTTCTTCCAAATGAGAATCCCGGCATTTTGAAGCCCTTTTCGTTAAAATCATTTTTCATGAAAATAAATGACTAATCCTTAGAAATATTTATAAACCTCCATCTGCTCCAGCAGAAACTACTGCTTGTATTTTGTCTACCATTAATTCTTTAGACTGCTCCAATGAAAAGATCATATTATGTGACTTCAACTGTAATTGGCTGGATCGCTCTTCTCAAAAAGATCGCAATCTCTTTAATAGTATAAATGTAACTCAAGAGTCGGTCCCAGTTCCTCTTCTTTGCTTGAATGGATTTTAGTCTCACATCCTGGCAGAATTTTACAATCTGGGGTTTTACCTGACTCTTTTAGTGACCTCTGGTGACCTCTGTTTTTTTGTGTATTTGGAAAATCAAAGTGCCTTATCTTTCTCCTAAATTGATTAAAGTAAGAAATTAAAAATGTCATAAAATGAACCCTGAACACTTCATTTAGGACATATTAAATATAAATTGGGAGAGATTTCAGTTAATTCCAAGGGCGTAGGTTTGGTCTCAGCTTTGGTGGGGACATCCAATCCCCCAACCCCCCCCCCCGGCTGAAAAGTTAACTTTTACTGACAATAGACAATAGCCTCTTTCATTATTTATAGTACTCTAAAGTTAAACTAGCATCTCCGACTGGAGAGAAATATGTGCAGACGTAAATAAATGTTTGACCACTAGATGCCAATTTTGTTTCTCAGATAACAGAAGCTAAGCATATCTTAAATTTTAAATTTGCCCAGATTATAGTCATAATATAATATAGTATATATATATAGTATTTTATTTATGTTACTGAGTATGGAAATGCACCATAGTTTAGGATTAAATATGTCTATGAATTTATGCGACTCTAAATTATATTTGTATTTGCTTAACTGTAATTGGAATTCTTTTGCTGTAAGATACCAGTGCCTTAATGGCGATTTCCTTTGTTATTTCAGACTGTTGGCAATACAGAATATCACAATACAGAAGTGAATCTACTCCATCTCATTATATTGTACAGCAATGCTGCTGACTCCAACTGAATTGACAATTTGACATAGGCTAATAATTAGAACCTCACCTGAAGCCCTGATGCTGTTTCCTCAACCTGCCATCCATCTGTAGTGGTTTGATGCTGTCTTTCCTGCATACAAAGTGGTTCATTCATTTTGTAGCCTATCCTTTGGCTAGCGAGTTTAACCCTCCTACCATATTGTATATGATAGTGTTATTTGGATATTATTTATCAAATAATGATTCATTATATTTGAATAACCAACAGTGTTAACTTATTCACATTGCCAACACGTTTTTACAGCATGTGTCATAACAATGCAATGACACCCCTAATCAATACTCCTGACCTTGAAAGATTACAGAAGCTAGGTTTATCTTTAACAATATCCTGGGTAATATATGCTATCACCAGTTAATACTATTTTTCCACATAATAGAATCTGCATAATTTGAAAGCCTGGTCACTACCACTGCTAGCTTGTGTGGCTAGTTATTTTGCTTAGTTACACTCTGCTTTATGAAAAAGCTTTGTATGTCCCCTTTCTTCTTCTTGGGTGGCATAGCTGATCTACACACCACAAAAAGGGGTTTGTATGTATGCTGAAGGGAAAAGGGAATATTAAAATGTTTCACTCTGGCCTTTTATGGGGTAGGCCTATGTATTGACAGACAGCCCTGGTAACTTACAGTTGTCGTTGACACACCCGCTCGCTTGACTACCAGTGCAAGAATAAAGCAATGTGTGTGCAGCATGCGTGTCAGATAACCCTTCCCCCTCCCCCTCGGGTTTTCAGCCAATCAAATGACGACGTTTCTTGTACTGTCGTGCTGGCTGTCGGAATGATCAGCAGCACAAATGAGTTCGCTAAAATATTGGTGGGGACAATTTTGTCATCTTAAAATATTGGTTAGGACTAGTCATGAGCGTCCCACCCTAAATCTACGCCCATGGTTAATTCCATCTGTTGAAGATGCATGGAATTTCTTTTATACCGAGTTTGTTGACATTATTGATAAACATGCTCCTTGGATATCAATTAGGGTCAAGGGCCGACATCTACCTTGGATCAAGGGAGATCTCATACACTTATTTAAACAAAGAGACGAGGCTTGGAAAAAATACCGTAAAACGAAGGATTCTGCTGACTGGAATGCTTACAAGGAGTTAACCCTCTAGGCGCCACAGTCGACTGTAGTCGACAAGATGCGGTACTGAATAAAACGGCCGATTTAGTCAAATAGGGTGTCATATTTGGTTCGACTTCCACTCCACTAGATGGCAGACATGTCATACGTCATCCCCGAGTCGAAAAAAGGGCACGCTTTAAACAAAACTTTCTAGCCACAGCCCATTGAATCAGTGCGTGAAATACCGGAGCTAGTGTGCGTGTGAGCCACTTTGTCAGAGCGATATTGTCAACGTCAGCGAGTATTTGCATTAGATTATCGTCTAATGGCATCAAAAAAGTTTACCTGAAATGAAGTGTTGGGTCTTCTATTCGCGGACCCTGATTCTGAAGGGGAATATCTGCCTTCAGAAAATGACGGGGATTCGTTTAGTGAGGCTTCAGATGCGTCCCTGCCTTGCAATGATGCAGCTGGACAAAGTGAGAGTTTACTCCATAGTTTAGTTTACACCAAGCACAAACGTTGAATCGTTTGCCCAATGTCACTGGTGGGAATAATGTTTCACGGGTTCGGAGTGTTCATCGGGAAGTTAGCAGGGTGTTAGTGGTGTGGCGAACGAGGCTGGAGGTAGCCTAATGTCCATAGCGCTAAAGTTAGCTTCTGTCTTCTGAACGTGTGCCTCTCCACAATCGCGGCGACAGTAACGTGGTGGAGCCTTTGTCTAATGCCACTGGGTATGTTAGACGAGGTCAAAGTGCTCATAGGACAGTTAGGGGGGAACGTAGTGGCAGTGTGGGGAGTCACAATGAGAATGACAGTAGGCCTAGTCCGAGCTGCGCAAATTCTCTCCACTCGGCGCGCGCGAGGCTTATCTGGCCATGCTGCTCGCATGGTGGAGGTGGTGACACGCTCTCTCCCTCTCCCTCTCCCACACACACACACATTAGGTCATGCATAGTCTATCACAAGATGATGGGAATGCCGGCCCTGTATGGATAGGGATAGGGAGTCATTATCTCTACAGCAAAAGGCCTGCTACATAAAAAAGAAAAAAAAAAGCCATTTATTAGTAAGGATTTACACTGTTGATTTGCTATCTATTTCCCTGATCATTTAGGACACACACTATGTGTTCCTTTTTGTGTGTTCATGTCCTTGTGATGTGTGTGTCTGTCAGCTAAGAAAAAAAAAACAAAAAAACATCAACAAAAACAACAAAAAGAAAAACAATACTAACATTGTCTCTTGTCTTGTCTCGTCATCTCACTCCTGATCTGTGCCTTGCCGTGGCAAATGAGCTTTTGAACTAAACAGGTCTTGTCTACTTGTGTTTGTGTGTCATCTGAATAATATATATGTGCCCCATACATGGAATCAGAGTGCCTACTGTATGTAGTAAATGGAAAATCTCTACAGCAAAAGGCCAGTCTACCGCTACATGCATTTGGTTTGTTTCTGCCATTTATTAGTGTATATTATGATTTACACAGTTTGTTCACTACTTGCTATTTACCTGAGCATTCAGTATTGTGCAATATAGCATACAGAAGGTGAGGGACATTTTGGGGGGAAAGAAGTGGTGCATTTTATCATTCAAACATGCGACTTTTCATGAAAATTCTATAATCCAAGATGGCCACCACCATATGACGTCATAATATGCAAATTAGATATAAACATTTAATCTCTACATAAACTTTGGGTCATCCTTAATATTTCTCTAATTTACAGAAAGTCTCTATCTCTTATCACTTTTAAGATATAGCCTTTTGAAATGAAGATGTCAAAATGTATCTTTTCGGAAAAAAACCTCTGGCGCCTAAAGGTTTAAGGAATAACCCAAAACAAGAAATGGCAAATTATTATAAGGACTGCTTAGCAACTGATTTTAAGAACCCAAAGAAATTCTGGAAGAGAATCAATATAACCAATAGATCCACAAAAAGCCCTACAATGCATATTAGATTAAACAATCTAACTGTGAGTGAACCTTTATTAATTGCAGAGGCATTTAGCCAGCACTTTTCCACTATTGGCAGCTCTCTGTCTGGTTACACATACTCTGATCTTACATCGACTCACAGAATAGGTGTGGCAGCTCCTTTTGTTTTAAAACTATCTCTCCAACTGATGTTCAGCGGGTTATTGATAATCTAAGCTCTGGATGCAGTGCTGGTCCAGATGGTCTGGAAATTAAGTTCTTTAAACTTGCCTCTCATGTTTTTGTCATTTCCACTGACTGACTTATTTAATTTATCCTTTGCAACTTGTGAAACACCCTCTTCATGGAAAAGTGCTAGATTAACCCCTCTTCATAAAGGAGGTGACACCTCAGACACCAATAATTATAGACCAATCTCGATTATCAATATATATAATCTTATATCAAATATTTGAAAAATTAATATTTAACCAATTATCTACATATCTTACAGACTATAATATACTATCTCCACACCAATCAGGTTTTCGACCTAGCCATTTAACCACCACGGTGTAAGGGTCCTGTCATGTTTTGTTTTCCCTGTTTAGTGTCCTTCATGTCTGCTCCTCTTGTGTCTTCCGGTTTGCTTTGTTTACTTCCTGTGTCCTGTGTCATGTGCTCCTTTGTTTGTTTTGCCACGTGTTTCTGTTTCCTGTGCCTGTGTCTCCGCCCCTCACCTGATCCTCGTTAGTCTGTTAGTTTAATTATGGTTTCCACCTGTCTCTTGTTTTACCTTGATCATTGTCCACCTGTGCCCTGTTACCCCTGTGTATGTAAACCCTATGTTTCCTCTCAGTCTTTGTCGGTTATTAGTCAAGGTGTGTTGTGTTACACACGGTTTGTTCAGTTTGGATTAAAAAAACTAGCAATTTCTAAGACTAGAAATGCAATTCCAAGGAATTACCAGTGCATGAAAATGCTAAAGTTGTGATATAAAATATCATGTATAGTTAAAAAAGATAATACAGAGATGGTTACTACAGTGATGCTAGGATAGACATGGTGGTTGCATAGCTTAATAAAAGTTGATAGTTTAAAAGTAGACTGTTTAAAAGCTGAATGTAGATAGTTTAAAAGTTGTTGATAGACAGTAGATAGTTTAAAAGTTGTTGATAGACAGCTAGTTTAATAGATAGTTTAATGATAGTTTAAAAGTAGACCGTTTAAAAGTTGAAGGTAAATAGTTTAAAAGTTGTTGACAGACTGGAAGTTTAAGGAATGTTGATATTCAAATAGTTTAATGGCTGTGTATATAGGTAGATATTTGACAATAACTGAAAGTTGGAATGTTTGCTAGCAGTTATGCTAAGATTTTTAATTATGCTAACCATGCTACTTAGCTATTGTTTTTATAGCAATGCTAACATGCTAACCATGCTACTTAGCTAACGTTTTCTAGCAGTTTCATGAATGTTGATATTCAAATAGTTTAATGGCTGTATAGGTAGATATTTGACGATAA
This sequence comes from Alosa pseudoharengus, assembly GCF_046254945.1. Lineage (NCBI taxonomy): Eukaryota > Metazoa > Chordata > Actinopteri > Clupeiformes > Clupeidae > Alosa > Alosa pseudoharengus. Next base: position 70,450 of record NW_027468685.1, read on the forward strand.
CTGAAAGTTGGAATGGCTGTGATGTTTGCTAGCAGTTATGCTAAGATTTTTAACTATGCTAACCATGCTACTTAGCTAATGTTTTATAGCAGTGTTAGCAATGCTAACATGCTAACCATGTAACTTAGCTAATTTAGCTAATGTTTTCTAGCAGTTTTGATAAACATGCTAACTATGTTAGCAATGCTAACTAGCATGTTAACAATATTAACATGCTAACTATGCTAATTATGTGGCTTAGTTAACCTAGCTAATCATTTTTAGTAGTTATGCTACAATGCTAACTATGCTAACCATTTGACTTAGCTAACCTAGCTAATCATTTTTAGCAGTTATGCTAACTATGCTAACCATGTTACTTAGCTAACTTAGCTAATCATTTTTAGCAGTTTTGTTAAAAATGTTAGCTATGCTAACTAGCTACAGTGGGTAGGAGTCATAGTTGATGACAAGTAACAGTTACAATGGCTGAACAGTTAAAAAGTTCAGTAGTTTAAAGGGTTAAATTGTTTAATAGTGAAATATTGTAGTGAGGAATTTTATTTTGAAACAGTTTTTGGCAGAGGAAGCAGTTGAACAGGATGTGTAGTCTTAATAGGGCCAGTTTGTATGCTTAAAGCCTGAGACTGGCAGTTGATCCAGGTGGCCTGAACACCTGCCATATGATTCTAATCGTATTATGATGTCATAATCGGCAATGTTAAGTCTATGGGGATTTTTAAAAAGTTTTTCTTTAATAGTTTAAAAAGTATAAAAGTTTCAAAGTTGAAAAGACATACCAACCTGATCTGTTTGAAGACCTACGTTACAAAGTTTGAATGAAGTTTGTAAGTTAAACTGTTCAAGAGAAATTGCGTATGGGAAAAGTGGTAAGCGGAATAATAACTAGAAAATGTAATTCCAGGTTTAACATTATATTACTTACAGTATAATTATTCAGATTACATAGACTTACAGTATTCTTGAAAACCACTTACTTGATTAGATGTTGGCTTAGAGTATATGACAGAAAAATAAATTGTTAATTCAATATTGATCAACATTCTTTGTTTTAATACAGCAGAATACACTAATGAACACTTATCAACCAATGTAAGCTTGATGTAAAAAAAAAATCACAGTTGTTGAAACCAATTTTAAAGTTACCCAATAATGATTAGGGAGAAACCAGATGTCTATCAGTGGTAATTCTGAACTGGCAGCAAGAGCTACTGGTCTCAGTTAATAGTAATAGGTCACATTTGGTGGTGATATAGACTGAAGAATAAGATTTAGCCCTTCAGATCAGTTTTAGACCGAACTTAGGTTAGAATCTAAATTTTCACACAGCACAGCTGAGGTCTAAAAACAGAGGTCTAACAGCACAGCTAAGTTTCACAGATGTCACAGCACAGGTATGATTCAAATGTGCGCATGCTTAATATAGTTGTCGTCATAGTCCTCCTGTAACAATATAATACTCAGAATGTCTCAGTGTAGATCTCAGATCTACGTCTCAGTATAGTTCAAAGGTATGTGCAGATATGTTGAGATATGGTCACGTGTTTTTAGAAATGAATGCAAGTGTTAATGTCAGCGACGTATGGTTGGTTGGCAGGATGTGCACACAGACAGGCACACACGTAATGTAATACACAGTCATCACCACACTGGTCTGGTCTGGAACCTAAAAGACAAAAGCAAACAAGTTAGTTATACCAAAAACAATGAATGTGTACAATTGTTCAATACAACAGATATTTAAGTGAGGTTGTTGCACCATAAATCTGTAATGGTAGTTAAATATACTAGCCTATAGTATTTCGTTGCAAACAAAGCAACATTTTGTGTTTTATTTATTTCAGTTTAAGGATAGTTGATAGCCAAACAGTTTAAAGTAAACAGCTTAGAACACTTTGTAGGCAAAGGGTGTGTTGCTCTTGATAATCATAAACTGAGTCTTAAGGATGGACCATTCTGATATTATGTATCTTGATAACCAACTGGCTTATACAGCTTGCTAGGTCTGTCATCCACATTTTTTCTACATATTACGATGTAGGCCTACTCTAGGATTTAGCCTACTACAACTGGGAAGCTTGATTTGTGTGCCTGGCTACGCTTTAATTTTTAGGCCAGAATAATGCAGAAATGAGTAACGTTAGCCTAGGAAGTAACCATAGCCTATGTTGACAACATAACGTTATACCTCAACTTCTGTAGTGTGTTTTAACAATACTTTGGTCATATGGTCCGTTTCCAAACAGTATGGCTTTCATCAGGTCCCTTTCAACAGGTGTATTTAATCAAGAGCCAGATAGTATCCGTAGGCCTACAATATGATTAGGCTACTTTATCTGGTTAACGTTACTGCTGGTTAGTGAGCAAATGTAACGTTAACGTCAGTGATTAGCTGGGAGCAACGTTAAGTTTGATTGTCGTTAGCTAACATTGTCGAAACCTACAGCTAACCGGTCACTTTAAAGTTAACGACATATTAACGTTGATTAGGTGGGTTTCCTTAACGTTACATAATAAATAGCAACAGATCAAGTGCTAACGTTAACTATTCCCCTAACATAACGTTAGTTTGGCTATTTCATACAACGTAATGTTTGATGACTTAAATGAGTCAAATGCCAAAAATCGGACCACTTACCTTGTCTGTAATTGGAGGAGAAGGACAGTTACGAGCAAGTAAAGTGGGATCACGGCAGGTGATAAGACAAACGTTCAGAAGACTCACAGCTCCAGTGGTAGAAAGATTGCATGGTTGATTGCATTCAGCTGCAGGTCGCGTCATAATGCTAAAAGTTGCCGCCACGACGGTCAATGTTAACTCAATGGGAATTTGTTGCTCTTTTATCGTAAATATCTCAAAAAGTATAAAGTTCACAAATGTAAAAATTACATTGTACAATTGTCCGTTACAACACCTTTGTAGGAGTGTTTGAATGACGTCAAACGGTTCAGTGGTTTTAGTGTTATTAAACGTTAAATTTGGTCGGAAGAAGAATAATAAAAGACGATAATAAGAAGAACAGTGATAATAGTCCATTATGCAATGCAATAATAATAAGAAGTTGCCTAGGAAGAACAGTACAGTGCATTTTCATGCACTGTAATTACCTTGCCTTGCCGTACTTTGCCCTGTATTTGGGTCATGCTCTCCCCTTGCAACCGTGACACACGGCTCTTTTAAAATTTACAAATGATATACTGTCAGCAGCTGACAGCAATATGCCTACAGGTGCTATATTTATTGACCTTTCAAAAGCATTTCATATGGTTGATCATTATCTTCTTTTAGACAAATTGTATGCTATTGGTCTTTCCACTAACTCTTTATTATTTTTTAATTAATTTCTTCATCATAGAAGTCAGTGTATTTCCTTTCTGGGAAGTCAATCAGATTTGAAGAAAATTGATAGAGGTGTTCCACAGAGCTCCTCCCTAGGTCCTCTGTTGTTCTCAATCTTTATTAATCTCCCTCAAATCTGTTCTGACTGCTTTATCTTCATCTATATGCAGATGACAGTGTATTATACTCTTCCTGATCTGATATCTCACAAATGCAACACTCTCTACAATCTGATTTCAATCTGGTTCAAAGATGGTCATATAATATGTTGAAGAAGATCATATAATATGTTGTTCTGCACTCGACCTGATCCTTCGCTGTTAAATAACTGGTCCATTAGCCTTCTAGATGGAACAACAATAGGAAAAGTTGAAGAATTTAAATATCTAGGCTTCTGCCTTGATTCCCAGCTATCTTTTAAATTTCATATTATTCAGTCACCAAGAAAATATTTGGTTGTCTGAAATTACTTTATCGTTCTGTTGACTGCTTCACACAAGAAGTACGGAAAAGAATTATAACTCAATTAATATTCCCCATACTGGACTATGCTGATGTGATCTATGGTAACACCTTTGAAACAAATCTCCGTCCTCTTAATGTAGAATATAATAGTCTTTGTAGATTTGTGCTCAGGTGTCCTTATAGAACCCATCTAATGTATGAGTCCTTGAACTGGCCTGCCCCCAAGTCCAGAAGGCAACTTCATTTGGTCAACACTTATTTTCAAATGCATTAATTTCAATTTCCCTTCATATTTGAAAGAACTTTCAATCCCTTTTAGTTCTCAATACAGCCTACGGCACATGGACCATTTGTTTCTAGTTACACCTAGAATCAGCAAAGAAATTGGTTGTTGTGCATTTAAATTTAAAGCTCCATCAGATTGGAACAACCTTCCTTCCTCACTTAGGTCGATAACTAGGGATCGACCGATATGGATTTTTTAGTGCCGATACCAATACCGATTTTTTTCCATCAGCCTTAGCCGATGACCGTTACAGGCTGCCGATTTTCTTGAGCCGATACTGCTTTTATTTTGCTCCCTCAATTTACATCATACAAATGACACATAATTACACAAATGAAGATAACAAATGTTATAAGTCTCAATTTAAAAAAGGAACATTTATTAAACTTATGGATGGGTGCACTGGATATAGTCCGGTAGACAGAAAGGTGAACCCGGAAATGTTGAGTACACCAAAGTTTTATGATAGAAATATATAGTATGGGTCCCCAGCATGCAGAAACTGCCGGATGCTAATTTGCATATGTTGGGCAATTTGTGTAATTAAGCTAATTAGCATAAATTAGCATAATCGCCTATATTGATCATATTATAGGAGCTGCTTGGCCAAAATGGACAATGTTAGTATGGTTTTAGGGGTTACTCGAGATGCTGAGTCCATAACTGACATTTTCAAGATTCAAAATCACTATTTAAACATGGTTTGGTCACGTTTTTACTCTCATTAAGCCGATTTTCTGAGTTTTTGAGGCAATTTAGAAGGATGTTTGGAGAATAAAAATGTTCAGTGTTCAGGAATAATTTGGATCCTCAAGTTATTTCTAAATTCCACAATAATTTTGGAAATAGCTATTCACTGGCCCTCTGCTGTGACTCACAATTGGGTAACAAAGGGAAGAACTACCCTCTACTACTCCTCCTCACTGTCCTCATCCATTGTCCTGTCGTCATCTTCTCCAGACTCTTCATCCCTGTCATTCTGCTCTACTTGCTGTGTAAATATATTGCAACATATAACATCACTGCCTTTGCAGAAGCAATAATTAGTACAGGCCAGACATGCAGCTGCACAGCTGCACTTTCCAGATGTACACGTTTTAACCCAGCTTTACAGTTACAGCTGATAACATCCAACAAAGCAGGAGGAGCAACAGGACTTGAATCGAGGGGTGGGCATGATGAGTTCCTCTCCTTCCTTCACACCTGTCTTCTTACTCCATCCAAACGCAGTGATATCAACAGCTGGTGGATCAGGACGATCTGCTGCTTTCCAAAGCAGCACCTGTAAATGTGCACGTTTCCCATGGAGGAGCAAGTTGCGTTCTGTAGGAGGCAGTGTCTTCAGTGCTGGAGGGGTCTTTCTCTTTCGGTAGATTTCATCCCTGGCAGCATCTAAAGTTGCAGACCTTTTTTGATTGTACAGAGCCAGGAAGAAAGCCCTCACTGCTTTTTTGATCTGTAAATCAGTAGCTCCCGCCTCTCCAACACAATGGAGCAGCTCACTGGGTACAACTCTCATGGCCTTGAGCGCAGACACTTTCCCTTTCCCTGCAGGATAGGAGGTGGTATCGCATCCAGAGAGGGCATGCATAGCCAGAATGGAACGGCATTAGTCACCTAAGTTCCCAACAGTTGCATTTATGTTGAGAATAGTGCCGTCCCATTTCTCCATTTGCAGGTTACATTTGATACCAGCCTTGGTTTGATACCAGAGGTTTGACAAAGTCTCATGTATAGCTGTGTCTCCAATCTCTAAACTCTTTTTAAGAAGAGTAGCTATTCCTTTGGATCCAAATATTTTGAAGTCGTCCTCCTTGCCATCGCAGGGCGCAAACAGACATTTCTTTTTTGACATGTTCAACTGACTAAATCACTTTTGTGTGATTTAAATGTACTTGATACGAGACTGATATATCAATGCTTGTAAGAGCTGCAAGAATGATTGTCAAAATGATGAATAGAGCCTTTTAAACGATATCCGATTACTCGACCGATTGTCAAAATGACGAAGAGAGCCTTTTAAATGTTCTTGATACGAGACTGATATATCGATGTATGATAACAGTTAATGTTGAATTATTATCCCAGCACTTGAATATAACTCAAGCCCCTCCTTCAAGTAAAATCTATCTATCTGTCTATCTACCTTACACCTTTAAGAGACGTGCTAAGTCTTTTAACTTGCTGGCTAGCACACTCTACTCTCAATTTGTGGAGCAGCGTTCTGGGTAGGAATGGGGTAGATTACAGAAGCAACTATCAAAGGTCCATGACACCGTTTTGTAGCAAAAAATTAAAAATAAAGACAAAGATATTTGAACAAATATAATGTATCAACATTTACACCGATGTACTTTAACTCTCTTGAAAGTGCAATATATAGGTACGTAAATAACATAAAAAATAATTTGGAAATGAATTTAAATCTGCCCAGATCAGTAGTAAATTGTTTTAAAATGTCCATTTCAAATGTTTAGATGTCATAAATGTATTCAGCATTCCAAGTAACCCCCAAAAACATGCTAACATTGTATCATTTGGCCAAACAGCTCCATAATATGACCAATATAGGTAATGATGCTAATTTATGCTAATTAGCTCAATTACACAAATTGCCCAACATATGCAAATTAGCATCCAGCAGTTTCTGCATGCTGGGAACCCATACTATATATTTCCATCATAAAACTTTGGTGTACTCAACATTTCCGGGTCCACAATGGGGCTCTATGGGCTGTCCACCGGACTAATATGGTTAACTGTGCAAAATGCTTTCATCAACATCTTACAACACAGCCTTGATGATGCATTGCTTGCTGACTATAAGACATAATTCAGGTCATCACAAAATGTCCTTTGTCAACACATTTAAATAATTTAAGAAAACAATAAGCCTGAAAAGTAGCTATTGAATTAGTGCTTGATTTGTAATTTAAGACTGCATGGTTTTAATTTTTCTGTCTATTTTTCTAAAAAAAAGCTGCCAGATTTGTCAACCACAGAACATAAATCAGCGGAAGAAAATAACGTGGTGTCAGATGTTTCTGTTCTAAACGGCATCAACGTCAAAAGGTATAAAACATATCTCTCAAAGTTTTAAAATCTCTCCTTCAGGTAGCGCAGCACTCTCATATCGCTGTGATGCGTGTGTCCCAATGAGTGAGACAGACGCACACACAAACTTCTGTTTGGTAGCTGACAAACCACCATTGAACTGGATTGATAATGATAACGTTAGCAAACGGCTCTAAACAAGTAAAGCATACACGGTATGTCTGGTACATGGTAAACGTTAACACAAATTAATATTCAACTACATATAACACGTCTCTCATTATTAAAGCTCTGATATCACTGCGATGGCAACTCTGCCCAGCTCGAAGGGAGAGGGAGACGCACACACCACACGCGTCCAAAACTCAGCCAGGTGGTCGCTGAATAAAACTCCCACAAATATCACGGAAAAACGTCGGCATTACTTAATCATAGGATTGACCAGTGTTCGTATCAGCTACCGCTACCGCATGGATACGGATAGCCTACAAATTAGCTATTTGCAGCTCTAAATACAATGGCAAGCAGTTTTATAAAAGAGGCATTCAGGGAGGGAGACACACACATACACACCACACACGTCCAACACTCAGCCAGCTGGTCGCTGAATAAAACTCCCACAAATACCACGGAACAACGTTGGCATTAGGCCTACTTAATTATATGACCAGTGTTTGTAACAGCTACCGCATGCATATGGATAGCCTACAACTTAGCTATTTGCAGCTCCCTAAATTACATTGCATTACATTATTACATTACAAGCCCGCTACAAGCCCGCGCCACAGAGTTGTGAGAGCAACAACCTGAACCGCTTCTTTGCTCGCTTTGAAGCACAAAACAGCACTTTCCCACAGAAGACCCCTCCCCCTCCACACAAGCAGCCCCTGTGCCTCTCTGCCGACAGCGTGAAGAGGACACTTGCTGCTATCAACACCCGTAAAGCAGCAGGCCCAGACAACATCCCAGGTCGTGTGCTGAAGGACTGCGCTGAGGAGCTTAAGGATGACTTCACAGACATCTTTAACACTTCCCTGAAGCAAGCCATCGTCTCATCATGTTTCAAAGCTGCCACCATCATACCTGTGCCGAAGAAAACTGCTCCATCCTGTTTCAATGATTACCGCCCCGTGGCACTGACACCCATCATCATGAAGTGCTTTGAGCGGCTTGTCATGTCACCCATCAAATCCATTCTCCCCCCCACCCTGGACCCCTTCCAGTTTGCATACCGAGCCAAACGGTCCACAGAGGATGCAATCTGCTCTGCCCTCCACCCAGCCCTCACCCACCTGGAAAAAAGAGACTCATATGTGAGATTGCTGTTTATAGACTTCAGTTCTGCATTCAACACCATTCTGCATTCAACACCATAATACCACAACAACATCTGCAAACTTGACAAACTGGGACTCACTACCTACCTCTGCAACTGGCTACTGGACTTCCTCTGTCAGAGGCCTCAAGTAGTACGTGTTGGCAACAATATCTCAAGCAGCATCACACTGAGCACGGGGGCCCCCCAAGGCTGCGTGCTCAGTCCACTGCTCTTCACCCTGCTGACGCATGACTGCACTGCAACCTACAGCAACAACCACATAGTGAAATTTGCTGACGACACAACTCTGGTGGGTCTCATCACCAAGGGCGACAAGACTCAATACAGGATGGAGGTCGACCTGCAGGGACAACAACCTCCTGCTGAACGTCAGCAAGACCAAGGAGATTGTTGTTGACTTCCGGAGGTCACACCCAACACCTGCCACTGACCATCGACGGTGCTGTGGTGGAGAGAGTGAGCAGCACCAAATTCCTGGGGGTGCACATCAGTGAAGACCTCTCCTGGACCACCAACACTGCATCACTGGCGAAGAAAGCTCAGCGCCGCCTGTACTTCCTGCGGAAACTCAGGCGAGCAAGTGCTCCACCAGCCATCATGACCACATTCTACCGAGGCACCATTGAGAGCATCCTCTCCAGCTGTATCGCTGTGTGGGGCGGAAGCTGCACTGAATACAACAGGAAAGCCCTGCAGCGCATAGTGAACACAGCTGGAAGGATTATTGGTGCTTCACTCCCCTCCCTGAAGGACATTTACACCTCCCACCTCACCCGCAAGGCGACCACAATTGTGAGTGATGCAAGTCACCCCGCTCACAATTTGTTTGATCCACTGCCCTCTGGGAAGAGGTACAGAAGCCTGCGCTCCCGCACCACCAGACTCACCAACAGCTTCATACACCAGGCTGTTAGGATGCTGAACTCTCTCTCCCCCCTCCACCCTCAGCCACATAACATCCTGGACTTTTGGACCCACAATGGCTGCCTTGCACTACTCCACTTGCACACTTTGCAACTTGTTGTTGTTGTCCTGTGTCCTGAAAACAGTTCTGAACACACTTCTGCTGCTCTTACATAACTTGCACCACTATGCCACTTGCATACTTAGGTCAAACAGAACTACCTCAGTCATTTATTGGCCTGACTTTTGCACTATTATATTGACTGTCTACTGTATGCACAATTGCACAATTTCAACCCATTTTTTGCTGCTCTTATTTCTTCACTGTATGTGCCTTCTTATTTATTTTTTATATTGTTTAATTTAATGTTATGTTTTTGTCTGTGGACCTAATTGGTAAAATGGCTTGTCCCCACCGTGGGATAGTGGGAAACGTAATTTCGATCTCTTTGTATGTCTTGACATGTGAAGAAATTGACAATAAAGCAGACTTTGACTTTGACTTTACATTACATTTGGCTGACGCATTTTTAGTCAAAGCGACTAACAACATGGTAGTTTAATTTTTAGAGCAATTCTCAATAATTTTAGGACAATTTAAAAAACATTAGAGTACAGTAAGAATAAGTGCATCAGTGAGTGCTGTTTTTAACAGTCAGTTTAAGACGGCTGGTGAGTGCTAGGATCAGCAAGACTTGTTGTAAGTGTTGCTATGAGAGGAGATGTTCTCTAAAGAGCTGGGTCTTCAGGAGTTTTTTGAAAATGGAGAGGGATGTCCCTGCCCTTGTAGGAACTGGCAGTGTGTTCCACCAACGAGGAACAACAGATGAGAAAAGTTTGGATTGGCCTGAGCGTACCGGTGGTAGAGCTAGACGTCGTTTGTCTGAGGAGCGCAGCGGTCTGGAGGTAGCGTATGTCTGTATGAGGGCATTCAAGTAGATGGGAGCAGAACCGGAGACTACTTTGTAGGCAAGCGTTAGAGCCTTGAATTTGATGCGGGCCGCCATAGGTAGCCAGTGTAGCTGGATGTGCAGCGGGGTAACATGTGCCCTTTTGGGTTGGTTGTAGACCAGGCGCGCCGCCGCGTTCTGGATCATCTGAAGTGGTTTCACTGCGCAGGCTGGGAGACCTGTCAGGAGGGCGTTGCAGTAGTCGAGTCGTGAGATGACTATTGCCTGAACCAGAAGTTGGGTAGCATCTTGAGTCAAGTAAGTCCTGATTTTCCGTATGTTGTAGAGTGCGAAACGGCATGACCGGGCGACTGAGGCAACATGATCTGAGAAGTTTAGTTGGTTGTCGAGAACAACTCCTAGATTTCTTGCAGTCCTGGTAGGTGAAACAGACAGGGAGTCAAATTTGATGTTGATGTCGTGGTGTATGGTAGGTTCAGTCTTTGAGAGGTTCAGCTGGAGGTGGTGTGCCTTCATCCATGTAGCTATGTCTGAGAGGCAATCCGAGATCCGTGCTGAAACCAAGGGGTCATCAGGTGTAAAGGACAGATAGAGCTGTGTGTCGTCTGCATAGCAGTGGTATGAGAAGTCTTGCGAACGGATAATCTGTCCCAAGGAGGTGGTGTAGATAGCAAAGAGAAGGGGGCCCAGCACTGAGCCCTGGGGGACCCCTGTGGTGACATGGTGAGGTACAGATAGCTGACCAAGCCATGATAGGCTAAACGAGCGTCCTGTGAGGTAGGATTCAAACCAGGAAAGAGCAGAACCGGAGATTCCCATGTTAGCGAGTATAGAGAGAAGGATGCGGTGATTAAACCGTGTCAAAGGCAGCCGATAAGTCAAGCAGAATGAGTACTGATGACCGAGCGGTCGCCCTGTCTTCTTTTAAGGCTTCTGTTACAGACAGCAGAGCCGTTTCGGTAGAGTGGCCGCTTTTCAACCCAGACTGATTTGGATCCAGAAGGTTGTTCTGTGAAAGAAAGTCAGAGACCTGTTTGGAGACTGCTCGTTCAATGCCTTTGGATAGGAAAGGCAGGAGTGAGACAGGGCGGTAGTTCTCGACTTGAGCAGGGTTGAGAGAAGCTTTCTTAAGTAACGGTGTTACCCCGGCCATTTTGAACGCTGTTGGAAATGTGCCGGAGGTTAGCGAGGCATTGATCACATGTGTGATAGCTGGAGCGATGGTCGGGCTGATGGACTGAAGTAGGCTCGTAGGTATAGGGTCCAGCGAGCATGTGGTAGGACGGCTGCATGTCAGGAGTCTAGAATGCTGAAAAAGATGTTCCAGCAGTCCCTAGAGATTGTAGGAGTGCGGTATCTGAGTCAGATGCGTTGAGTGGGCATGTAGAGAATTGACTGCTGATTGCCACCACTTTGTTTGTAAAAAATGAGGCGAGGGTATCTGCAGTAAGGCTGGATGGAGGAGGCAGCTGAGGGTTGAGTAGCGATTTGAAGGTTGAGAAAAGTTTTCGAGTGTCTGTAGCGCTGTTGATTTTGTCATTGTAATAAGCCATCTTAGCAGCAGTGATGCTGGCTGAGAAGGAGGTCAGGAGTGTCTGGTAGTTTTTGAGGTCATCAGTTAGTTTGGATTTGTGCCATTTCCTCTCCGCGGCTCTGAGTTTGGTGCGCTGCGATCGGAGGGTATTATTTAGCCATGGATGAGAGTGTTTGGATCGAGCTGGCCTTGTGGTAAGAGGGCACAGCTCGTCTAGACACGAACTCAGTGTGGAGCAGAGCGAGTCTGTGGCCTCATTAACCTCCAGAGGTTAACCTCCCAAAGGTGTTGAGTGGAGGTAGACCGGAGGCAACCACAGAGGAAAAGTGCTTTGGAGACAGGTTCCGGATGTTGCGGCGGAACGTGACCATCGGCTGAGGAGCCGGAGGCTGTTCTGTCAGGCTGACGTTGAACTGGATGAAGAAGTGGTCAGAAAGATGGAGAGGCGTCACCATGAGGGTGTCTGTGCTGCAGTTCCGAGTGAAGATCAAGTCAAGCTCTTTGCCAGCTTTGTGAGTCGGTGGGCTTTGAACCAGTTTGAGGTCAAAGGAGTGGATCAGGGCCAAAAAGTCCGCTGAGCCTGGGGCATCTAAGTGGATGTTCATATCGCCGAGAACAAGAAGCGGACAGTCATGCTCAGCGATGGAGGACAGCAGAGGGTCAAGTTCATCCATAAAGTCGCCTAGTTGGCCTGGAGGGTGGTAGATGACCAGCACGTAGAGTTTTGCTGGGGCGATCACTGTGATGGCAGGGAATTCGAATGAGACATATTTAAATTTAAATTTAAATACAATGGCAAGCAGTTTTATAAACGAGGCATTAAGCATTAAATAAAGTAGCCTACCTATCTATCATTCGCGTTTTCCATTTGGACCCACAAACTTGCTTCCACCTTCAAAGTGTATGGCAATATTTCAGCTAAGTCAAACAGTTAAAAGATGCTTTGAAAGTTTAAAGTTTACTGTTGTCTTGAAGAGCAGGCTTTCAGCACTCTGCTTGTGGGGGAGGGGCAGTCTGCAATTGCAGCGTCTCCAGCAACACAGAGTTGCCTGTGGACGCCTGTATGTAAATAATGCGGGGGAAAAAACTATTGGTGAACGCAGCCGCTTATCGGCCGATGCCGATACACGTAAAAAACGCAAATATCGGCCCGATATATCGGTCGATCCCTATCGATAACCTCTTTTCATATCTTCAGATCATCTTTAACTACACATTTTCTAACATCCTGCTCCTGTTTCTGATCTGTCTTACCTTTTCTCTCAAGGAGTCATTCTACTCATACTTGCTTTCCTTTTGTCTACTGTACTGTATATGTGTGTAGCTGTGTACAAATTTTGTGTGTATTTGTATATGTATATGCACGTGTATTTGTGTACAAATATGTACTGTATACCTTACTTGTGCATGCAAGCAAATGTATTCATATGGGTGTATAGTACTGTATGCTTATGTGTACAAATTCACCTCTATTTGAAGGAGCCATATGGCGTGCTTGTGGGGGGTAAAGGGTTAAGGCTGCCAGTCTTAAATGTCTGTGCATAAAGTCAAATAATTGCGACATATGCTAAGAACAAGCTAAGGCTGGCTGCTTGGAGTCCGCATCAACGGGGCCTAAGCATTTGTTAGCCTAGGCATTTGTTAGCAAAGCCTTTATATATCTATAGTAGTATAATAGTATTTCTGATATGTTGCTGATTGGATCATAAACGGCCACAGCAACAAAGGGGAATGACTGACTCTTCTCTAATAACTGTGTTACATGTTATTTGCTATATTTATGATATGTTTCTGATTGGATCATAAACGGCCACAGCATTGAAGAAAAGTGAAAGTGATTGATAATGACTGACTGACTCTATTATTGTGTTACATGCTCTACATGTAAAGCACTTTGAGCTGCATTCTGTGTATGAAAGGTGCTATACAAATAAAGCTTATTATTATTATTATTATCATTATTTCTCGCAGAGGTATTGTTTGATCATACCCCGTTTGTGTAATACTGGCTGGTGGGGGTGGGGATGGGGGAGTAGTGTTTGGAATTATGTTTAGTACTTACTCTTTATTATCTTTGTACTGTTTGTCATTATTGTAAGGACCCCCTCGAAAATGAGATAGTACATCTCAAGGGGCTATCTTTGAAATAAAGAATAAAGACTAACTGACGTCAGACATTAAGATGTAAGATGTACCCTAGCCTGGGGCCTGCACATAGGCTGGGGTATTGGCAGCATCACTGCTGTTGTTGGCCCTGACAGTGTGCTGTGTGGGGGTACGGTGGCTGAGAGGGGCCATATCTGAGCTGTGCTAAACCTGTTGTCCCTGCGGATCGGGCTGGTCCAAATTCTAGCCACATGCCGCCCTGTTTACCCAGCTGGTGATGGCAGTGGCCCAGCCCTCTCCGTTAAGCGCTCAGATTTACATTCATTACTCTGGCAGATGCTTCAGGCCCCATCCACCAGGAAGGCAGCATAGACCTCCTCACTCACACACACCCCAGCCACCAGGAAGGCAGCATCCACCACCTCACACACACACCAGCCACTAGGAAAGCAGCATAGACCAGTGTTTCCCAAAGTCTGGGTCGCGACCCACGGGTGGGTCGCAGGAGATTTTATTTGGGTCGCCAGCACAATTTATGTTGTGTTATAGGCCTAACTGATACCATTTGTCATTTGATACCAGGAAAGCTAACCGTTTTCTATTAGGATGTAGATTGTTAACTACCACAGTCATGGTTTTGTCATAAAAGCTCATGAAACTGGCGCATGAAACTGGGGGACGAACGCATCGCAGAGGGGGTGCCAACATGGATATCTACCTCTCAAAATGAAACCGTTCTGTGGGGCGCCTACCATGTACCTCGCAGTTGCAAACTGCAAGGGACATGAATCCGCCTATTTGCACGAACATTAATAGATACCAGCTTCTCAACTTTACCGATTAAAATCTAGTGACCGTGCTGTCAACTAAAGCAGACATCCATAGACCGGACATAAGGCCATTCAATTTGCAGTTCCGATTGCAGATGCAATCTTTAAAGTTAATAGCAACCTCCTCACATTCTTATTTCTGATTTAAAATGCACAACAGTGCATTATAGTCTACAATTTAAATGGGCATTTTAAACACTATTCCTCTCGTTTTCTACCTCGCTAACTCCAAAGTAAAGGCGCATTCTTCCGTCTATTGTGCAAACGCCTCTTGTTCTGATATAACGACTATACAATATAATATAATACAATATAACGACTTGAGTTTTTTGCTGTTTACATTGGAATTGACGTCCACAGTGTTATGGACACATTTGTCTGCAACGCAACGTAGCCTACAACATTTTATTTTTTAGAAATACAGGAACAGCTTACTATGCTGACGAATGACGACTGCGCAACATGCGAGAATTTCCCCTACTCTCGGATGCGCATTAAAACGTATCTTTTCAGTAGTCATTTCCAACTTTTCACGCTGATGGTGCTCAAAATGCAAGACAACCGTGTTCAAAGCAGGGATCCTGTAGCAATGTATGGTTGGGGGAGGTATAGAAAAGTTGGAGAACCTGTGGCCTAAAACAATATTGGTGGTTGCAGGGTAGATTTGAAGTGAAATGGGTCGCGATGGTCTGTCATTTTTAAAAAGTGGGTCGCCAGAAAAAAAGTTTGGGAAACACTGGCATAGACCTCCAACACAGACCTGTAAGGGTTGTAGGGGTCGGAGTTTGGAACACAATTTGGAAAACAACAGTCCCCATCTCAACAGTGCACACAGAATTGAATATTGGACTCATAGCCTATATTGCAAACATATATTCTATGCACTTAACAGCATGCTTGGAATTTCACCATTCTGAGGGCAAGGCCACTTGGCCTTCAGTTTGGCATATTTGGTTGGGGGCACAAAGGCCACATGTCAGGGCACCAAGGCCAAAGTTAACTATACAGTAGTAGCATATAAAAATTATCAAAGTTGTATTTAGCCTATTCACTGCAGTAGACCTGCATCACTGTATGAAACATTACAAAAACATGAAACATGACTGTTACGGCCCCCGAAGTTCCTTCTGATTTAACGTTATGATTTTTGGCACACCCTGCTGGCTGTGAGTGGTAGGGGTGCTGTTACCTGTGTTTGCTCCCTAATCAGGTGATCCAATTAGCCAGGATGCGGTGCACCTGGCCAGCATCTTCAAAAGGCTCATTCTGGACCTGGTCTGCAGAGCATGTTCTGGGTTTTTTCTGCTGGTTGCTACCACCTCGTCGTCTCCGGTTTTTCAACGCCTCTGAGCCTTTTTGCCGGTTTCCGAGCCTGCTTTTTTTGCCCTTTTTAGGGAACATAAATAAATACCCCTTTTGAGCGTTAACCCAGTTGTTTTTCCCTTTCTAGGCTTCGGTTTGTTCGTATTGGAATGACTACTCTCAAAGACTTTGTAGATAGCCCTAATGCGTCTTTAATTAGTGCATTCACGAAAGACCAACTAATTGAACTTGCTGGGAAGTATGACGTTGAGCTTACCTCTGAACAGAAGCGGAAAAAGCATTTAATAGCGACTCGGCTGATTTCTGCTTTAGTGGAGAAGGGAATTATTTCTGAACCAGCAACTCCAATAGTAGCCCCTAAATCACCCACGCTGCCGCCGATTCAGGTGGTCCCGCGGTACCGGAAAGATTTGATAGACAAGACCAGGGCTTAAATTTCACTGCGGGATTGTGGGTATGCGAGAAATTCCTGCATACACTTTTACAGCCTGTCTGATGACGTTAATATAATCATGAAGTACCGTGAATGCGGTGCTATTGACCGGACGTAGCCTCATGCAGATGCAGACACACACACGAAGAGAGAGAGAGAACCACTTTGCGCTTACGCAAATAGGCTACGCAACCATGGCAAACTTTTACATCTGGAAAGAGCTCCTTGGTAACTATCCTGCTAGCTCAGGTCACGTCAACACTTGATCCCAGAAAGATTGTCTTCGACTTGTTAGTTTTTTGAATTTTTTTTTTTATCTAATGACATAGAAAACATAATGAATTGCATCCACATATCCTTATGCACTATGCACAACTTTTATTCACTAGTGACTAGCCTAAAACCGTCTGGCTAAAGCAGGCTCTACAGTGCGCCCATTTCACTCGCACATGCGAGTAAAAAATTATGCCGTGCGAGTGCAAAAAATATTTAAGCGCACTGGTGCAAATGACTTCTAACCATGTCAATATTTGTCTACAAAATACACCGCAACATCGAGAAACATTACTGGTGCAAACCATAGAATCACATCGCGAATGCAGCATAAAAACTACACCTCCCATCAACGTTAGCAGTTCCGCAGTGACTCACTAGTAGTCGCTTCTATCAAATCCAAGAGCGCGCAGAAAAAGCGAAAAGTTAGACTAGTTAGATTAGCCAGCCAAGATGCAAAGATTGAAGAAAGTAGTTTTTCTATCCACCGAATTCATTGGATATAGGAGGAACAGGATGAGATTCTGAGAATGCAGTGAGAGAAGGAAAGGTAAACTAACATGCCTTTTAGCCCAGTTGACGTATTGGCTGCAATATGCAAAATATAGCTGTAGCGAACCGGCACAAAAGTAGCCTCCCGTAATACTCCCATTTTATTCAAAGGTAGAACGCTACTGACAACTCCAGGCTTCCACGCATGCTTGTTTGTTTACACCGAATACAAGCTGTGCAAAACGAAAGTAGGCCTAACGTTTGCCTACTGCCCCCATCAATGCAGATATTTCAAATAAAAACTAAAAGTGTAAAACATATATCCTTGATTAGCCTATGTTGGGTTTTGTGGAAGATAAAATGGACTGTTTTAGTAGTAGTATTAGGCAGTATGCAGTCAGATAAGTCACCATGGGCATATTTGGATTAGCTACAGATGGATTCACAAATAAATAAATTAGCCTACATTTGGCAGGATACTTGATATACAGGCTAAATGCAAATATGGCAATGTATTATATTATTTTACATTAACAAAATGTAGGAAAATAGAACAGACTGAAAATAAAGTAGGCATTGTTGTCAGTCATTCTTAATATTCACAATTGGTGCACTGGCATGTTTAACTGTTAGCTGCAGTATAATGTTAGATTATGTGTAAATTAAGTACAGAACTGACTGTGTGCCCAATTTTTTGTCTGTGCTCCTAAATTTTTTAACTTGGGCGCACAAGTGCTCCTGAAAAAAAATGTTAGTGTAGAGACCTGGGCTAAAGGGAGGCTAATTACGCTCACGTATTTCTTAAAGTGACAGGCACTCAATTACACCTACTCATCACCCATAGATATATATACTGACATGCTCATCACCAATGTGCACTCAATTAGACCTACACACCACATTAAAGATATGCCTAAGTGTTATAGTTTAAACGTCAATATGAAGCATTCAAATGACTAAATATGTTTAGCTACTAGTAATTACTAGTAAAATGCTATACATTAAAAAAAAACATTATTAACTAAATACACTATATGAATTTAACATTGTGTGTGTGGAGAGAGTCAAGCAGAATCTAGGATGTCCACTGTTGTGAATGATCCCACTACAGTATATATTACTGATGACATCAGGGTGGTGGGGGCCCCAAAATCAAACACATTTTTTAAAAAGTATCGAAGAAGTATCGAAATCCCCCTCCCCCCCAAATTGTGTAAATCCCCCCTACATGAATAACCTAAGGGGGGAATTCCCCCCTATTTTGAAAAATGAATTTTAAGCCCTGAAGACCATGAATATCGAATGTAGGAGCTACTTTTCCGTCAGGAAGAGTTAAAGTTACAGGCCAGAGAACTTGAATTGGCTAATCAGCTTGCAATCGCTCGGTTACACCTGTCTGCAGGCGCGCGGGAACATATTTTTGACCAGGCGTGCTGAATAACAAAATAATAGATGTCCGACGATTTCTCCCCTAGCATTATATGATTCTAATTTAGACAGCTAAATACGCCATTTCAGCGCCGTGTATGAGTAGACCCTCTGGTAGACCTAAGAGCGAGAACAGCCACATTCCACTGCAACTATGCGCAGCACTTGCCACTCCGACTCATCAATAAAAACTGCGCGCACACACACCAGACCCATAGAAGCGCACTTGACTTTACATCATTAAACTATTTCAGTATATTGCTTTTCTGATTGTCAAAACCACACCAGAGACGTTTGGCTTGAAAATATAATTAGGCTGCAATGACCTACAATGGCAAACAATTTCTGAGTAGCCTAACTTATGGCGTCTCCACTCCAATTACAGCGGTTTCTATCTGAGCGACTCCAATAGTGAAAGGATTTCAGTGTCATATTTCGGTGGCACTAGCTAAGCTGTCGTGGAACTCGAGATGACATGTCTACTGATAGGCAACAGGTCTCACCAACACGAAATTCGTGGATTTGGGCTAGATCAGCCACATTGCCTGACACTAACAGAAACTGAGCCGTACGTGAGGTCGTGGGCTTGCCAAAGACTAATTGCAAAAGACGCATCCTACCTCATCTGTTGTCGTTTGGTATTCAAAATTGGGCTTTTCACAATCCAACGATATATTTTCAAAGTGCGAACTAGTTGGTGATGCTATATGGAAACTGGCAGTAGGCTATGCATGCTACACAGAGTTCTAACAGGTGCATGGCCTAATAAGCAGGCAAGATATAACCCTCGATCGCCATGGTTTCGTTATTAATTCGTGTTTGTGGTAATAATGACAGCAACAATAAAACCATCTTGATCTTCATCATTTTTGACAGATCAGCAGCCTCTGGATGGTCATATGCATAGTTAGCCTACCTTTAGTTTGCATTTACATTTTAAACACTGAATCTACTGTCTTTACTGCCGGGAGAGAAAAAAATCCTGTATTCTTTTCTGTAGCCTAATATTCTTTTCTCGAAGTCAACTAGCCTGCTTGCAACGTCTCTCCTCAGCGAGTCACATCACTTTCACTTCTATAGCTAGACAATAACGTTTAATCTTGACTATGGATAGCTATATTCAAAGCTATCCATAACCTTTTTTGCTATTTGCCTATTTGACAACAAATATAATGACAAACTGCGAATTTGTAGGCCTATTGACAAAAAGCAAGGGGTGCTGCAGCACCCTCAGCACCCACCTTCCCGCGCCCTTGCCTTTCTGCGAAACAGGAGGGTTTCGAAATCCCTGTCTTTACACGAGCATCGTTTGATGTTGCGGCTAATTTTAAACTCGTCCCTCCATTCCAGGAACGAGAAGTGGACAGATATTTTGCGCACTTTGAGCGGGTAGCGACGTCTTAGAATTGGCCTAGGTCTGCTTGGACTCTTCTCCTCCAGTGCAGCAGGTTTATTCGTCTTTGTCCCTTGATCAAGGCACGGATTATGATTGCGTTAAAAGTGTTTTTTTGCGAGCATACGAGCTGGTGCCAGAAGCTTATAGGTTGCGTTTCTGTCGCTTTCGTAAAAATGAGCGACACACGTTCGTGGAATTTGCTCGTGAGAAAGAGTCACTTTTTACTCGTTGGTGCGCTGCGCAGGGCGTAGAGGACTTCGAACAGCTTCGCCAATTAATTCTGATTGAGGAATTCAAAAACTGTCTCCCCGACTCTGTGTCGATGTATCTCAGCGAACAGAAGGCGGAGACATTAGACAGTGCCGCTGTACTCGCTGACGAATATGTCATAACCCACAAAGTTGGTTCGTGTGAAAAACCGTACAGAGACGTCCCTGCAACTGTAGCTCCTGATCGCAGCTCATTTTCGCAGACCGAGTCCCCAAGCTCCTGTTAATGAGGTGTGTGTGTATTGCAAGAGAACTGGTTATCTCGTGTCAGAATGCCCCATTCTCAAGAAAAAGCAAGCCAAGTCTGTCGCGTTAGTAACCGTCGATAGGGAGCTGTCGCCAGTCCTGCACATTGGCCGTGAAATTCACTCCGAGTTAGCAGCCGATTACAAACCCTTTGTGAGAGCTGGTTGTGTTTCAACCCCTGGCGGTGACGAACCAATACCGGTCAAAATCCTACGAGATACTGGCGCTAGCCAATCATTCGTTCTAGAGGGTGTGTTGCCCCTGAGTAAAGAAACGGCAGTCGGGAGTAGCGTGCTTGTTAGAGGTATAGGAATGAATTTTATTCAGGTCCCGCTTCACAAAATTAAACTTCAGTCTGATCTGGTGTCGGGCTGCGTTGTTGTAGGCGTGCGCCCCTCGCTGCCAGTCCCTGAGGTCTCGTTCATCCTGGGGAATGATCTCGCTGGAGGTGAGGTTTGGGAAAAGGCCGTTGCGCCACCTGAAGTCGTGTCCGTGCCACTCTCCCCTGCAGTAGATGAATGTGCGCAGAAATTTCCTGGGGTGTTTCCTTTGTGCGCCGTAACTCTTGCCATGTCTCAGAACAGGCCCGGCGTCTTTGATGACCTGCAGGATACATTTCTCGCCAATCTAAATCCCGATCAGCCTCTTGACTCCTCTGCGGTTGCCAAGGTGTCGTCGTCTGCAGCAGATAAAAACAAAACTGAACTTAGCTGCAAACAACGTGCCATTGTCAAGAGATAAGTTGATCTTGTTGCAGAAAAATGATCCAACGCTCACCTCGCTTATTAATACTGCGTGTGCCTCCTGTGATCTCGTGTCATCGCCTCAAGTTGTCCAGGAGTCCACTTGCCTTGGGCCTCTGGCCGTTTTCAAAGATGCGCTAGTGAGTGAGTCGCATCCCCGCAATGTGCTGCACCACGTAGGTGAGATTAGGTCACGACTCTACACTGCACGTGATATCGCGAAGAAACACCTTGGTGGGGTCCAAACAAAAATGTAAAAGTTGGATGAGGCCAAAGCAACGCCTCGTGTATTTGACCCAGGTGGCAAAATGTTGGTTTGTCTTGTCTGTCTTGTCTTACCTGTTTAATCTATTTCAATTTCAAAGTATTTTTAACTTTAGTCGTATGTGTATTGTGAACTTTTCCTCATTGACTTTGGTATTTTACTGCCAGACTGTTTCTTCTTAGTTATGGAGACTAGAGTCAGCATTTTGGCGGGAGGGTGTTACGGCCCCCGAAGTTCCTTCTGATTTACCGTTATGTTTTTTGGCACACCCTACTGGCTGTGAGTGGTAGGGGTGCTGTTACCTGTGTTTGCTCCCTAATCAGGTGATCCAATTAGCCAGGATGCGGTGCACCTGGCCAGCATCTTCAAAAGGCTCATTCTGGACCTGGTCTGCAGAGCATGTTCTGGGTTTTTTCTGCTGGTTGCTACCACCTCATCGTCTCCGGTTTTTCAACGCCTCTGAGCCTTTTTGCCGGTTTCCGAGCCTGCTTTTTGCCCTTTTTAGGGAACATAAATAAATACCCCTTTTGAGCGTTAACCCAGTAGTTGTTCTCCAATTTATGTTGCGGTTTTCCTGTGGGGAACCGTAACAATGACATATTACATAGAACTGTAAATCATCTGATCATCTAATAATTACAGATATCTAGGCTATATCTAACATTTATTTTATATTTGGCTTGCTATGAAATCATGTATTGAACAATTTAAGCACAGCTCAGCTTTAAGAAACTCAAATAGCCTAGATGCATGCTTAGCATTTTGTGATCATTAAGGCTACTTTCACAAACTCTTAGTCAGCTGTCCTCTGATTTACCAATATCTAGGCGATATTTAAGTGTGCTTGCAAAGCAGCACACTTATTGTTCTTCTTAAGTTTTCTTATTATTAATATTATTATTATTCCCGTCTCCCTAATTTTTTTCAGCTCCTGTGCCTAGGCCCTTTGAGACAGAGACACCGTTCCAACTTTAAAACGTCCGGGCAGTACCGGTGTAACTTGCTCGAGAAGATGACGTCAAGTGGGCGTGTCGTTCGTCCGCCATATTGGATTGAATAGAAAGCGAAACTAGAAAGGTCACAAATTTGGTCCGAACGCCACGAAACTTGACGTACATTATCCTTGGACCAAGCATCACAAATGTTAGCGGAAGGATTTTTGATTTTCGAAAGCGTTTGCCCGTCACAGCCAAACGAAATCGGCGGCGAAGCTCCGAAACAGGAAGTCGTCCATATCTCAGGAACACTGTCACATATCGATACCAAATTTTGTATATGAACTGGGGACTCCAGTGTGAGGGTGCATAAGCTAAAAAAAAAAAAGACATATTCCAAAAGTTTCCATCATTTGGCAAACCACCCACAGGTATTTGGTAACTCCCACCATTCACCTTTGCACCATTCACCTTCTATCACAATGCCTTCCAAGTATGCTCAATATCTCTGGGCAGCCACAATGTCTCGGGCAACCTTGCCCATTCATGAAATCCTTGCTCTGCCATGGGATAGTATGGACTTACGAACTGAAATAGCAAGGAGAACAGTAGCTATATATAGCTTACATAATAGAGTTGTTTTCACATTGACGGTATTCAAATAAAATTTTTCATTATTGTTAAATATCATGACGGGAGAGTATTATTAAAAATGTTACAAGTATGCAAATTCATATGTTTACGGGAAATTAGGTTTTACTGGGTTGTTTTGTTGTAAAGACATGCAAGGCATTCTGGGCCGTAATGAACAGTGGTCGGCAGCACTCCATAGGCTACGTATTAATATGAATAGGTGTTTCTGTAAACCTAGGGACAATAAACAGCTATCTCTGTTACAAAAACGAGCTGGTAATCGCTCATTGAAGAGGGAACTATGATAAAAAGATTGTTTTCCTAAAAGCATGGTGTTGACAAAAGAATAAGCAGGAAATGCCACGTTAATCTTAAATAGCCTATAACGCTAGGTGGCAACGTTGTATTACATTTCACTAAATGCGGTGGAATTAGTGTGAACTTCACAAGGAAGGAAGGTGCAAATATTATGTAATTTATCATGGGAAATTATTGGAAATGTTATTTCTTGTTTATTCTAATTGCAAACCACACACATCCATTCGTAATCATACATTTAATACTGGAAGACTGTCATTTCGTTTATTTGATGTTGCTTAGCAACGGGGACAGACTTCAGAGCAAAGATTCTAGAACAGAGCTTCAGAGAGACACGGCTACATAAAATATCGGTTTTCATGTGTATGTGCTGGATGGTGTGCTTCCTTTATGAAAGTAAGTGTTTTATACAGTTAACGTTACAGACATAATGAGTCATGTTGTAGTGGTCCACATAAATGTGCCCCTTCTGTTATTAGAATGCTAAGCGGAGATTTTAACATCATTCATTTCTTGTGTGGCTAGAAGCTAGCTAGCTAGGTCAGGGAGGAGATGTTGCTGTAACGTTAACATTATGAGATTTATGTTGCTTGATATGCTTGTACTCGTAACTTCGTCACTCGTAACTTTAGGACTCCTATTTTTTTTACTAAGAGTAATTCAGGAAGCATTTTAGCCCTAAAAGTAGCCCTGAGTCTGTGACAGCTTAAGCAAGGACTCCTAATAAGACCGATTCACAAACAATGTTTTGTGGTGGCATTTCACGTCGCGATGTTTTGAAATGCGTCTAACAATCACGAGGGAACAATTTTGCATTGTAGGCATAACTAAGGGATGCAGTAACACCACCAACAACAACCAAAACTAGCCTACTCATTGTTTACATGTACATTAAATGTAACGTTTCATTGTGAATCAAATTAAAAGATTCTCCTCTTTGCAAACGTTGGCATAGGCATATGGTGACAGATTAATTTAATAATGTTGCTGAGTGAATCACGGTAAGCGTGAATGAAGTGGCCACTTCTTAATAGGAGTCACTGTATGGAAGTAGGCTAAGTAAAATAGAGATGTTTAAAATAAGATAAAGTAAGGATAGCACTATGCCCGCTTGACAACGGCAGAGATAACTGGCCTTTGGCCATAGCAACCATCCATTTAGAACGACTGGCCTTCATAGCAACCAAGGATCTTAGCTGTGATTCATGTAGCTACAGTATGCATACAATGTGATGCAAAGTATAGAAAGGTGATGAAATATACAGAGACAGGTCAAGAAATATAGTGCAATGTAGACAGTAGTATACAGTTGATTTACAGAAGGTGGTTTAGAGTAATATGAATTAAATATAAATATGTGCAGTGTATTAGCAGTTATCTCATACAATAAGTAGAATAATGTATGTAGTAGTAACATTATAATAGTATAAATAATAATATAGATATATGCAGTGTATTAACAGAATATAATAAAACAGAATAAATATAGATATTCAATATGACAAATATATAACAGATATGTACATAACATACAGCTATGTGCAGTGTGGAAACAGTGTCATTGTAGTGCAGAAACAACATTATAAGAGTAGTAAGAATAAGTCTATGTGCAGGATGAATAGTATAAAGATCAGTAGAATAACTATGTATAAATGTAATTACAGTAGGCCTATGTACATTTGTAAATAAATAGAAAACTATGGGTTAGAGGGATAAATTAATTTTATTTAATCGTAAAAGTAAATTGCATTCAATTAAATTGCAATTAAACATATTTCCAGTAGGCTTTAATGTCACGCAAAAAGTACAACCAAAGCTGAGCTTGATCAACTAGAACGTCTAAAGAACCAGAACTTGAGTGTAGTTTTTTGCTGGGTCCCAGGCCATGTTGGTCTGAGGGGAAATGAGAAAGCGGACAGTGCTGCTAAGCAAGCCCTTAATGAAGAAGTCACAGAATGTCAAATCCCTGCCCCAGACCTTAAACCAATACTGAACTCTTACATCTCAGATAAGTGGCAATCTGAATGGGATTAATGTATCAACAACAAGCAAGGAATGTGAATTTTGGCACATTTTCATGATCCACTGGGTCGTTATGGGCCACACAAAAAACGGTGTTGCTAAAATTACTCCTATTGTGGCTATTAGAGACATGCGTTCATGAGTATCCAACTACATTCAATGAGTTAAGTAAAATACATTCACACACAAAAAAAACCCCATCACTAATGTTGTGGACATTCTTTATTCTGAGATAAATCAATAGGCTCTCAAAACAATCCCAAACAGACATAAGGTCTTTATAGAGCAAATCCATATAGATTATTTGTCAAATAAACCAGTAAAACAGAATTAGGGGATGGAATATATAACATTCACACTCATAGCTCATATTTTTAAAATAAATCAGTGAAAAAGTATCCTGACAAACAAGCAGCATTTTAATGCCTTAGTCATATTTCATAATTTCAGCCCAGTTTGAGAGGTGCAAGACGCCCAGTTTGAGAGGTGCAAGACGCGTGACATTATTTATTTTTGCAGCCAATCACTGCTGTTGTTTTATTTTATTGATTTGATTTTAGTCATAGAAGCTAAATTCGAAGGCAGGCCACAGGTAAAATCCAACGAACCGCATTCACCCCGCAAGGCAATAGTTTAATAGAGCTTTTGAGGTATTGCCACTGCTCCAACACTGAAAGGCACTGTTAGAATGCTTGGATCAAGCCAGGTTCAGCATAGCGTATGTCACTGTCTGCTCACGTTGGTGACCGGACCAGGGCAAGCACACTTTCGCAGTTCCCGCCGGAAATGCAGTCTAGTTATAACATTTATTTTGTATTTGGCCCGTTATGAAATCATGTGGAACAATTTAAACACATTGTAAAACTTAAAGCCCAAATTTGGAGACATCCATGCATGTCGAAATTTACTGCAAATTCAAAACTGGATTACTCTGGAACGGTAGCCTAGAAATCTAGACGTGCCCCTATCGGCTAGTCTAGCAACTCTCCGTTGGCTTGTGAGCTCCAGAAATCGAAACTTAATCAGGCCATTGAAATCGTGTATATAGTCGTTTGGTGGGCTTAACATAATGAGTTACAACGGTTTGGCTTGAATTCCCTGCTACTTGAAAACAAATATCCTATTGCGTCCTATTGCGTGCAGAGGGAATTTGAAAGACAACTGATTATCATGCCCCTCGGACTGAGCACTGCTAACGGTGAGTGCCCAGACCCTACATTTTAATGTGTGTCTGGCTCGCCAGGCTACTGGAACGGCTAACTGTACAGGGGACTGCTTTACACCTTTGTGTTCGGTAAAGTCTGCTGTTTTTTTCTGATATATGGTTTGTCATGTGTTAAAAGAAGGGTTAAGAGATGAATGGGTAGGGAGATCATGGACGCAAAACCTTCAGTAGAATGTATGATTAAATTGAATTATATTATTTACTTTCCTCGCGAACCGTTCAACACAGCAATTATTGGCTAACATCGTTTAAAAGCTGAGAAAAAGCTCTTTCATGTGATACTTGTGATGTCTGTGTGATGATGAGTAGGCTACTTCGCAAGTAGTTCCTTAGTCAAAAACATCGACACATCGAAACGTTAGTCAAAGTTTAATAATGTTCTGCACCTTTTACTAAAGAATAAAGACAATTAAGAAGACATCTGAGCTGCACATCTCTCCTCTCTAAAATATCTGTCCTGGCCTGGTTGCAACGGATTGTGGCCAAACGACAGAAGCGCGGAGAACCCTCCTTTGTCTACCAAAAAGTGTTACTTTGTGCCCCGCGCTCCCCCACTGCTTGTGAAAGAAGGGGGTGGGGGAGGGGGGCTTAACGTGAAAAAGCTTAATGTCCCAAATCAGCAACAAGTCATAATGGTAGGCTACAGGAAGTGGGGGGAGGGTATGGGATGACCAGAACCGTCTTCGCTGTGCTATTCAGAAAGCATCTTCTATTGTCTTTCCAGGCGCCAGGGCTTGAAAACGAAATTATTTTTCAAACGTTCCGTTCCGAACGGTTCAGGTAGGCCTATATTTAACGTTTTCGTTCTTGCATGCGTTCCGCCACCAACATATCGGTCCTGAAACGGTTCGGAACGCAAAATATCGTTCGTTCTTAAAGTTCCGGCAGTGTTTGGCAGGCCTATCAAGTCTATTTATGTGGACTTTACCTTAGAATAGACCAGTGGCGTAACAAACCAATGGTGGGCCCAGGTGCGAGAGCGCTACGTGGGCCCCATACCGACCTAATTTGGCCCAGGATGACTTAGCTCTGATACATGCAATACACATTAAGGGTGACTTCAATTGTTTACACAAAGGGCCTGAGGCACCGAAGTAGTTTAGTAGTTACAGATTACAATTTCAAATAAAAAACACACGACTACATAGGATCCATTACATGTGAAAACATTAAAAATAATTTTATTAACAGCCTGCAGGCCAGGGTAATCTAATATTACTGCATTAACATCAACTCGCATGGAATTATGGGAACACTCAATGCGCCTCTTCAACCCTCTGCTGAAACTGCAAGCGTAGATTGCTTGCTTATAAACTCGCACTGCGCAGAAACAAAACTTAATGTAGCCTAACTTATTTAACCGTGCAGAAACCAAATAAAATCATTCATATGCATACAATCCCCAATATGCTTGAATTAGGCTATTAGAAGAAGGCCATCTTACGAGCCTTTCGTTGTGCAAAATCGTCAACGATATTCCCAATATTTAATGCTCTGGCTCTCGTATTTTCAATGGACAGGATAGCTAACCCACTGAGCCTCTCCTGCCCCATGCTGCTCCTTAGGTAGGTCTTAAAGGAATACGCCACCCCTAGGTGAAATTGGGTCTCTCCCCGCAGTCCCTAGAGTTGGATGAGTGAGCCAAAGCGTTTTATAGCCGACCCAGCCATTGTCCTAATCTAGAAACGGCCCGGTTAGCTTTAGTTTAGCGTAGTCGCTGTAATCCGGCGCTGCCAGCTAGCATGTCGTTTCAAAAGTGAATCAAATAACTCAAGATTTTTTATAATTATTTCTCGTAACCTGTACATTCACATCGAGTACAAATATCAATGCAAATTAACACGAAGGGATTTACTAGACCAATTTATATTTGGAACTATTTTCGGGCATAGCACCGGCAAAGCACCGCTGCCAGGCGCAAAGACATCACGCAGCATCTGAAAACCCTCAACTTCCGGCAATACACCAGCGTTAGTATTTTGAAGTAGTTTCACCAGAGCCCGTCTTATTAGACATTCTCTGGTTTCACCGAAGGACTTTGGTTTGGGAAAAATGGCTACTTGCTGTGTGAAGGGCTGCGGTAACAAGCCGAGGACATACACCAACATAATGTTTCACAGAATTCCAAAACCAGTGGAACGAAGAAATCTTTGGCTTGCTGCCCTCGGCATTCCTGCAACAACTCAAGTGGATAAAGTAAATCAGTATCGTGTTTGCGAGGAGCATTTCAAACCGGAGGACTACGAAGAGAAAATGCAGTATGCTACTAGAAAAATGCTGTTACATCTGAAGGATATGGCCGTCCCATCCATTTTCAGTACAGAGGCAGAACAGTGTTCATCATCCATGCTTGTAAGTATAATTTCTATCCTTCCTTAGGTTATACGTTGCTAACGTTATAACTGAAACGTTAGTCCGACTCACATTGTCGCTTCCAGTTGTATTGTATAACTTCATTAGGCTGCCGTTTCACCCTATTGACAATATGACGACTTTACCTTTTACCGTTACCTGTGGAATTAAATAATTGTGGGGCTTGGTTACACTTTGCATACAATCGCTCTGTTGACTCGAGTGTACTGCAAAGTTTGATAAGAAAGTTGCAAAGAAGTCACTGTTCATGTAAAGTTTATGTAATCGACCATCCAACCAAAGATTTTTACTCAACTGACATAACGTTAGTACATGGGCATTGTTACCAACTCCAAAGACTGTAGGCAGAATAGGCCCTCAAATCAGTCCCCAACCAACCAGCTAATTACAGTAGCCTAGCTAATGTGTAGCGCGTCCATTCTTCCCATGTCAAAATTAGTGTTTGATCTTTGTTTAGGGTAACGTCACAAACAATATTAATTAGCCTAACCTGTGATACTTCTTTACACTTGCTGTAATGAATGGCAGCTATCCAACAGTACACTGCCTTCTTCTACATTTCCTGTACTTTATTCAAAAGGTTGTGTTCTCATGGAGTAATCATTTTAGTTGCATTATATCAACCATTTATCAGGGTGAGCTCAGTGATGTACAGGAAGATGTACAAGACACACCAGAAGTGGAGGATTCATTCACCCTTTTTGCGGGTGTACCTCAGTCCACTCCTCAGAAATCCAGAACTCCGGACTTCAAGGCTCCATTACCTTTTCTGCAAACAACTTGTGCACAGGCAACATGCACCAAGTCACCGTCTGGCCTTGCACCCACATGGACACAACCGGTAAAGCTAAAGAACCTTTTCTCATGCTGTTTTTACAGGTACTGTGCCATGTCACCAGAAAGTCATTATTACATGCATCTATTCTTTTTGTAGGGCACCGCATCTTTGTCCACGCTGACCACTGTGCGCAGTCCAAGAAGAGGTCTAACATTTGATGTGAGTGGCAAACTTAGATGTTCAGTATCTAGGATCCATTATGTCTAGCTTACAATTACAGTAAAGCACAAATGTAGTTATGGAGCTGTTAGAAGATTGTAAGTGTTAGTTATTGTTTTTTATGAGGTGACTAACGTGTGTGGGGGCAGCCATGGCCTACTGGTTCAAACTTAGAGCCAAAGGGTTGCTGGTCCCTAACCGGCAACTGAAAATTTGATGGACTATGTTGATTTGTCAACAACAGGAACCACACAACACAGCACAGGCGGAGATGGATATCAGTACAACATCTGCCTTTGACATCAGCATGACCTCAGAGCCAGCTGCTGATCCAGCAGACACAAGTTTTGTCCCGTACTCGACCCCCTCCTCCTCTGCCACAGGAAGCTCAGCGAGCCTTTCTGGACAGCCAGGAGGTTGGCATGAGAGAAAGTGGATCGTAAATGAGTCCAAACTGATGGAACTATTTCAGAGATGTCCAAGTTGCGGAGCTTCAATGTGCGATCTGAACCAAACCAAAAAAACAACTGGCAGCCAACTATCAATAAAATGGGAGTGCAATAATGGACACACTGGGGAATGGCAATCCTGTCCCGATACACGAGGAATGCCTGAGAATAATCTCCTCACAGCAGCAGTCACACTCTTTACAGGTGCAACATACACACACATTGCGGACTGGGCTGGGCTATTGAATCTTCAGCTACCTCAGAAAACAACTTATTACAATATACAGTCAAGTTATCTCATTCCAACTGTTGATGAAACCTACAAGAAACAGGAAAATGCAATCAAAGCCAGACTCATCTGCCAGACTCTGGATGAAGAAGAAGTGCACATCTGCGGGGATGGGAGGAGCGACAGCCCAGGTCATTCATCTAAATACACAACCTATTCTTTTATGGATGACGCCACCAAACAGATTGTTGGTTTCGATTTAATTCAGGTAAACAAACAAAACAAAAAAATGAACAAAAATATTGGAGACAAAATCCTAATATGTATTGTCTAAAATGTCTATGTAGTAGTAGATTTGTTTGTCAATTTGTCTTTGGGAGGTGGGGGAAGGAAAGCGAAAGCGTTTCACTCTCGCTTAGTGTCTTTAGGGAGGCCGAAAGCAGATAAGATTGGGGTTGTTTAGGTTTAGGGTGAGATGCCTTCCATTTTTCAAAGCTCTCTTTGTCCATACTGGGCTCTGATGACCTGATCATCATGACATGATTTTTCAGTTTGGAGAGCAGGGTGGAGAGATTCTCTCGAGACAGACCGAGAGAAAAGCAGGGAATATGAGGAAGGAATGTGACCACCTCCACTGAAGGCCAGACCACACTTATTTGTAACCTTGTGCCCTCTAGGTGACCCAAGCCAAAAATTCAGTCGCCATGGAGCGGATGGGTTTCAAGAAAGGGCTGGATAAGCTGTTGGATGATGGGATTGCTGTAAAAGTGGTTACCACTGATAGACATCCCTCCATTAGGAAGATGATGAGAGAGGACTATCCAGATATAACACACCAGTTTGACCCTTGGCATGTGACAAAAGGTTAGTTTACAAGGGTACCATTATGCAAAGGAGCCCATCATCATTTAGCATGTGCATTCTCTAATCTGCATTTTCATTCTTTTCCATATACATTTAGGGCTAAAAAAGAAAATGGTTGTGGCAGCGAACAGGAGAAATTGCAAGGACCTTGCACCATGGACAAGAAGTGTGAGCAACCACATGTGGTGGAGCTGCAGCTCATGTAAAGGAGATCCAAAGGTACAAGCATGCACAGTGGAAAGTGAAAGATGTATTTCCGAAATTATTATTGAACATATATAATGCACAGTGAAACTGCTGGCTAACAATCACCACAGACAACTTGTTTTAAATACTGTGCAAGGAATGTAATGGAATACAAAAATGTGTTCTACTTGTGCTCCAATAAATCAGGAGTTACAGAGACGATGGACGTCCGTCCTCCATCATATCCGTGGTGTTCATCGATGGGAGGACGATGGAAATGAATACAGATGCTACCACGATGACATCTCAGCAGATGAACAACGGATAAAAAAGTGGTTGCGACATGATTCACCTGCCTACAAAGCCCTGTACGAAGTTGTTATGAACACACGTCTACTAAATGATCTGAATCAAATGGCCCTCTTCAAGCACACAGGTATGAAACACATATTGGAGTGATTCTCAATCATGAAACCATGGCAGTCTTGAAAAGATCATGTGCACATCAATTACATTTTGCAATGTTTTCTAATTTGTGTCTAATTTGATTCGGCTTTACCAGGACAACTAGAGGTGTTCCACAACTCTTTACTGAAGTACTGCCCGAAGCGTCTTCACTTTGCCTATCCATCCATGCAGGCACGGACAATGTTGGCTGTCATGGACCACAATGAAAACCATAACCAACCACGTCAACAGGCAACAACAGAGACTGGTAAGGACCAAAATTAGCCTATGACCTTGTGCAGATATCTTGTACTTTGTAGCCATAGCAATACCAGTACTGATATACAAGTAATGCAGGGGCAGCCGTGGCCTACTGGTTAGGGCTTCTAACTTGGAGCCGAAAGGTTGCTGATTCAATCCCCTTCCAGTGGACCACAGCTGGCACCTAACCTCTCACTGCTCCCTGGGCACCGCTGAAGCAGGCAGCCCACTGCCCTGGGTTGGTGTGTTCTTCACCCTCACTGTGTGTTTCACTAATTCATGAATGGGTCAAATGCAGAGACCAAATTCCTTGTGTGTGTGTGCCTTGGCGAACAAGACCAATTCTAAATGCTGAAGTAATTCTATCTGTCCAAATTGATGTTTTGCCCAGAAAAAGAAGTGCTGGATCTGTTAAAAAAAAAAGGCCAACAATAATGGCTATCGACCTGATGAAATCACCAGAAATCATTCACTAATGTTCTAATTACAGGCCGCAGAAGACACAACATTGTCTATCAAAAACAATCAAAACAATGGATTGCCAGGCCTGTTTACGTGGACACCACCCAAAAGTTCAGAGATGAACTTATGGAAGGAGTCATCCAAAGAAGGCTGGACCCCTCCATAAAATATAGAGACCCATCATCACACGTTAAAGTTCCTCGCTTGGCAGCAAACATCGGTCTGCCAAAACCCAGAAAGGAGGACGTCATGAAAGGCCACACTTTACGCTTCAAAGTCTCATCCTAGTCTTCAACAATTTTTTTCTTTTCCTACATGTAAAACTCACTTACATACTTTGTTAGCGTTGTTGATAAGCATGTGTGTAGTCATTGGTCTAGCAGTTCTGCAGTAAAAGCAGTTTTATCACATGTTGTAGAAGCAATATTGGATTACACCAAAAGTAACCTTAGATATTCAAAGAATAGAGGATGTATCGAGAAAAGATACTCATATTTACAAAGACTTTCCATGAATGCAAATGTTTATTTTCTATCTCAATGTTATATACAGGTTCCTACGGAGCCCTCCGGGTGACATGGGGGGAAAAAAAACATGGGTTAGAAAAAAAAAAAAAAAGTAGTGGGGAAAAAAAACATGAGGAAGAAAAAAAAAAACAATGCACTTTTGCGGGATCTCATTGCGGGATCTCGCAAAGTTTTGCGAGATCTCGCAAAAAGTTTTGCGAGATCCCGCAAAAGTTTTGCGAGATCCCGCAAAACTTTTTGCGAGATCTCGCAAAACTTTTTTTCTACTTTTGGAACTTGCTGGGCTTCCTACTTGACCCCAATAGGCCCACAAACCACTACCGCCAGATGGCAATCGTATCATGATACTATGATTGCTCTATCACTGTTGCGTGTTGTGGGTTTTCTGGACACATTACATAGGCCTATGACACGGGAGGGAGAGGGAGACACCTGCGTGCAGACACGCACACACGCAGGCGCGTAGCAAGCGTGGGGGATGTGGGTGTTATAATGTACACAGTTTTGCTGGAACACGATTATATCCCCCACACTTTTTGTCAGATTAAATTGAAAGTAAAATATGGAAATAAACGCTCCCGTAAAGAGTTGGAACCGTATCTATAACGAACACACAGAGACACAAATAGGTCTGTTGATTTGATTGAACGGTCATCCAGCCAATCACACCAAGTTAGGTGAAGAACCAGAGCCGCTCTGATCAAATTCAAAGTGTACGTCTTTCAAGGCTGCTGCTTGGGTCTGCATTGTAACGTCTGCAGTGAGCAGATTTCAGATAGGATAGAATTGAAATGATAATTGTTACCGCATTATGCTAATTTAGTAAATCAAAATTCACTGTCTGACTGACAGTTTTTGCCACAATGCAGGGAGTCAAAGTGAAAGCGGGGTGCGTGCACCAAGGCACCTGTTTCTGCAGGAAAACCTTTGGCTACTGTTCTCAGAGCATTATGCTTTCTCTGCCTATGATCTGCAGCTTTTCTCAAACTATGGGCCTCCTCAACAATGAACCTACTACTGCTCCACGTAGCCGCGAAATTAAGTTATGCCCGGTGCTTCACACATCTGCTCATTTGCAGCATATAGTGAATGGCTACTTGCGAACGTTGTGGATTACTTGCGAACATTGTGGATTACTTGCGAACACTGTGGATACTTGCGAACTCTGTGGATTAGGCTACTTGCGGACTCTGAATTATCTCTGGACACTTACGGTCAGTCTCATAACGCTCCAGGCTGGAGCTGCTGTACGGACTAAACCAGTACTTTCTTAAAGCCGGTCATAGGACCCTGTGATCTAGCTCAGTCTATTGATTGCCTTGTTATTGCAGTCTAGTGTGGCCTACTGTGTGTGTGTGTGTGTGTGTGCGCGCGCGTGTGTGTGTGTGCGCGCTTTGAGTTTAGCCCCCGGCCGGGGTTAATGGCCAGTCCCTTCCCCTAGTTTAACTCGGCCATAGAGAGGGCTAGTTTAAGCGGGTTGTATGAATGCGGGGTGGTTGTGTGTGGGAGGTAGTGGTGTATTAATTAATTCTTGTGAATAAACTGTGAAAAGTAAATCCCGAGTTGTGTGTGTGTGTGTAACTCCTCCTCCGACTACCAATAACATAATTAGGCTACAATACTTATTCATTTGGTGCCATCAACTATATAGACATAGCCCAGTCAGCACACATACAGTACGTCTCCAAGACGCTTGGAAAGGAACAGCTTACATCGCGTTCCATTTAGAACGTTTTATTTGATCTGATCTTACAAACGGCGGCGTCAAGACACATTTGAGTTCTACATCGGAGATAGAGGGCTTATGATCGATCATGCTGTGTGCGTCCATGCAGCAAGTGAAACTGGAGGTAACGTGGGCTAGAAGCAACAATAGTTTAAACAAAACGTGGCTTCCTGTAACTATCAATGGAAAAATGCATAGAAACTGCTAATCATAATCTTTAAATTGACATTAATTAAGCTGGCTATATGCAACACAATTTATATATAATCCCTTTGCATATGTTTGGGTAGACTTCAAACGTTTTTGAATTTGAGCTTACAGTTCTGTGTCCTTTACATTTATTTAATAGGTATTAGTGATACCCAGGGTGCGATTTTGTGTAAAAAACAGAGGGGGGGGATTTTGAATATGTTTGTAACCCCCAACCCCCCCCAAAAAAAAAAATGAACGAACGAATAATTTCATAGCTAATAATAGCCTATATTAATTTTGCCAACTTTGTAACATTTACCTTTAGCTTAGTTTTAGTTTACCGTTGTGTATGACTTTAAACAGCGATTGTGCTCAGCTCCTCTAATGCAGGGTTGGACTACGTTTTGATAAACATACAAATTCACCTTGTTCTTGACCCATCTGAAATGACTCCTCTACCTTTGCTGCCTCCATCCTTTCTGTATTTGTTATGTAAAATGTTGTATATGATGACACTGAAGTCTTGAGTTAGTGAATTGGCTAACAGTGTTAGTTGGTATACAAATAGCCTACACATTGCGCTACACGCTGCTTAGGCTGCGTGCATTCTCTCTCCTGCAGATTTGCGTTCAGTAGCCAAGTGCGTAATATTGTAAAAGTTGAAAAAATAAATGTGTTTATTGAAGCCTACAGAAAATAAATAGCTTACTATCATACTGTCAGTTAATTGGCTACAGTGCAGTGAAGAGTTTGGAGAGAAGTTATAGGGCAACTTGAAGTTTTATGAAAATAATTTACGAACCAGAATATATAAGCTTCTATTTCTTGCAGCTGTTAAAACACCCGCTAGATAGTTTAAATACCCGCCACCAACATTTGTTTTTGCTGTACAGATTATTTCTGTAAGTTATTTGTCTACTAGGCCTAGCCTACTGGCTGATTTATCAAACGAGTGCTTTCTCGTTCGTCCTCCGCAAACTACTAGGTGTTTAAAGTAAGACGATATGCTGCTCTGAGCGCGTTTCATGTTTGGTTCAGCGCTGTTTTCCCTGCGGAAGTTCCCGCACTAAAATGTTGAGAGGGACTGAAAATGTTACAATGTTTTTGTGTTCGATGACGTTCAGAAATGCCGTCTGCCCGAATGCTACTGAATAGCCTACTCTGATATATTGACACTGAAGATCGCGAGTTTAAGTAGGCTAGCAGTTAAGTTGCATTCATCGCTATCAAGGGGTTTAATCCTTGTCCCCACCAGAGATAAAAATAATTTAGCAGAGGTAGGGATAGGAAAACCAGAGTTGGGGAAATCCTCACCATCCCCCCCTACAAATCGCACCCTGGTGATACCTCGAAATTAGGCTGCTGTCTGTTAGGCAATTTATTGTAGCCTGCTGTGTGTGCGTGTCTGCACTCAGGTGTCTCCCTCTCCCTCCCTTGTCATAGGCCTATGTAATGTGTCCAGAAAACCCACAACACGCAACAGTGATAGAGCAATCAGAGTATCATGATACGATTGCCATCTGGCGGTAGTGGTTTGTGGGCCTATTGGGGTCAAGTAGGAAGCCCAGCAAGTTCCAAAAGTAGAAAAAAAGTTTTGCGAGATCTCGCAAAACTTTTGCGGGATCTCGCAAAAGTTTTTGCGAGATCTCGCAAAACTTTGCGAGATCCCGCAATGAGATCCCGCAAAAGTGCATCGTTTTTTTTTTCTTCTTCATGTTTTTTTTTTCCCACTTTTTTTTTTTTTTTTTTTTCTAACCCATGTTTTTTTTCCCTATGTCACCCGGAGGGCTCCGTAGGTTCCCTTTTCTACATGTTTGTAAGAAAATAAATAGTTTGTCTCTTCATTTTTGGTTTTATTGGTATGTGTAGAGACTCAGGTATAGTTTTGCAGTAAAAGCAATTTTATCTACTTACAGATACAGAGAGGGCCTACATTACTTGGTTACAACAAAACAGTATAGATATTCCGGGTTATATATGTATAGAGTTGTAAAGTAAGATTTTACAAAGCCATAAAATGCTAATAATTAGGCTATATCAATTGCCTCCTATACCTCTTGAAATCCAACGTAAATACCAGACTCAGATGGAATTTTTTGTCGGATTGATGCAATCACACATGATGGCAATGGCGTTCGATTCCCTTTGCCCAGTGTCTCTCCCTTTAGGGCCCACTCCAACACAACACGATACGACACCAATCTTGTACTCGATGTGAATGTACAGGTTACGAGAAATAATTGTAAAAAATCTTGAGTTATTTGATTCACTTTTGAAACGACATGCTAGCTGGCAGCGCCGGATTACAGCGACTACGCTAAGCTAAAGCTAACCGGGCCGTTTCTAGATTAGGACAATGGCTGGGTCGGCTATAAAACGCTTTGGCTCACTCATCCAACTCTAGGGACTGCGGGGAGAGACCCAATTTCACCTAGGGGTGGCGTATTCCTTTAATAAGTTTGAGTTTGGAAAAAGATCGCTCAGCTGTTGCCACAGTCACAGGCAATGTCAGAAACAACATGAGAGCTTCTGATCTCTGCTTTAAAGCAAGACCTAAATGAGAGGAGTTGTGTTGGGAATGTCGGTGCAATGTCCCTGGTATAATGGTCTGACAAACGTCTTGCCTTAGTTCATCATCACCTGCGAGTTGAAGGGTCATAGGACGTAAAGACTCAAACACATGACAAGTTTCCCGCAAACTTGCAAATCTTTGGGAGAGCCGACTTATTATGATGTCCAGAGTTGCGTTAAATACCTGCACTTTGAAGTATCTCTCTGCATCGGTTAAGCGCTCATCTTCCGATAGTTCGTCAAAGTGACGCTTCACTCTCCGTGCTCTAACATTTTCAAAAGTACTCTGAACCCCCCATTTATTTGCGAGCGTTTGCGCTGTAGCCTTGGCCTGATCAAAGGCACGCCGGTAGTCAGAAAGGACCTGTATAAAAATATTTCTGGATACGTGCTAAACTCCTTACCTGGTTGTAGCCTAAGTTTTATGGAGATCTTCAAAGGCTTGCGCTATAATTCCAACCCTGTTTATAAACGAACCCGTTTGTTGCTGACAAGGCCTATCTCAAATTCCCCGTTTAACTCTTAACATAGAATAGGCTATAATTACGCAAACATTTAAAATCCCGACTTTAAAACGACAAGGCGTGGACAGGCAAAATAGGCTACAAACAATTTCCAAATCAGTTTCAGTAGCCTAGGCCTACGCTACGAGCTGGCCTAAGATCCGAAGTGGTAGACGGATAGGTTACATTACAACAGCAAGACAAAATATACACATTTGGACCAAAGGTCCATTTATTAACAGTGTAGATGCGGGCTTGTTTTTCGCACAACCGGAAATAGTCTCCCTGACA
Organism: Alosa pseudoharengus; assembly: GCF_046254945.1. Lineage (NCBI taxonomy): Eukaryota > Metazoa > Chordata > Actinopteri > Clupeiformes > Clupeidae > Alosa > Alosa pseudoharengus. Next base: position 109,297 of record NW_027468685.1, read on the forward strand.
TAGGATATGCTTTTGTGAAATTTTATAATAGAGAACGAAAAAAAAACTTTATTAACCGGTTTTGTGGATTTCAGAATAACGTTTCTGTTCCGGAACAGTTGAAGACCATTTTGTTTTCGTTTCCGTTTCCGCTCCTCGTAAAATTCCGTAAAATTCCGTTTTCGTTCCTTGAACCGGTTCGGAGCCCTGCCAGGCGCACACAGCTCGTTATAGCCTATCGAGTGCCTTAAAAGATAGGCTCTGCTCTTGGGTTTGGCCTCACAGCGAACTCAACCCTCTTGTTGCTTGCAGTTTGTTCAATAAAGCGATGCAGATTACATTATTTATTTCTGATTAATTGCGTCTTTTGATGTCTTTTGCAACATCTGCTTGTTAGGCTGGGCTATACTGTCCTGTACAGGTAAATGTTCAACAATTGCTGGTGTACAGGCTATAATCAATTAGCTAAATAATTTGTCTAGCTGTTTAAAAAAAAAATTGTGCTACATTCAAACGCAAAAGGTGCTTTGATATCTTTTTCGTTTGAACGTCGGCAAGCAGGCATGCTGCGGTTGCAATGAATGAGGATAATTGGTTTTATCTGCGGATTTATTTTTTGCATTATTCTACACATATCCCCTCTCGCTCCATCCCTGCGCATGGTGCTTTCTTAAAGGAGCTGCACCATCTTACAACAATTGCATCTACATTTTCATATTAGAATGTTTGGTAACACTTTATTTTAAGGTTCACAAATGTTAGCCACCAATACATACCTAATTAATACCTGTATTAGTGACTTGTAAGGCATGTGTTAGGCAACATTAACCATTTGTTAGGTGTGTATTCACAAATTTCTTGTTCATGACGAATTAGGCCTTTATTATTGATATAATCTTAATAATGACCTTGTAAGCCTTGATCTCTACATACTAATTAGTAGTAAGTACCAAAATAGAATATGCATAACCTACTTGTATACTGTCTGAATAAATCCCAAATAGTAGGAGAACAGTTGTAGAATAAGCAAGTGTATGGCTCAACCTCATTGCTGCATTTCACTGCCCAGGTTGCTGTGTGAAATAGCACTTAATAACTGGGAGATTGGCTCCCATTCTAAAGTGGAAACCGGTTCCTTGGTAGCAAGCACATTATCATCAGTAATACCTCTGCAGAATGTACTTATTATGACCGCCGCGCAGCGAAGCGGCGGTCATATAGGTTTAGTCAGATTTTTTTTTTCTTTTTTTTCCTTCTTTTTCGCATGTCCAAATTTCCGTCAAGGATTCCTGGGACACTGTAAGAGCTGGGTTCACGAAACTTGGTGGGCATGTAACCCCACATGGATAGCATGGAACCTCCTTTTTTCGTTTTGATCTGTAGCCCCCCCGCTGGACTGGACTCCCCGAAAGGAGGGTAGGGCAGACACAGCTTTCTGTGAATATATTAAGAACCGTAGGGCCTAGGATGACCAATTTTTTGCGTATGTTTGCCTCCAGGGGTCATGTAAACCCATTCCATATGCACACATGTGCATAAACAGATACACACGCACACGCATACATTCACAGTAATCCTACGTATGACACATACTCACACAGTAGACATATATACGCATGCATGCACATGCACACACACAGGCACATAAACAGGCAAACACACAAGCACATGCACACACACACACACACACACACACATAAACATAAACATGTACACGCACACATGCACACAATTCAAGAATTTCTCAGAATTATGAACAGGCAAGATGGGGGTGGGGTTGTATAAAATGAATTTTACATGTGAAATCTATGAACTAATCATGTTTTGGTACTTGTTGTCTAGCAGATACCAGTGAGAATTGAGTGTGCACAATGCAATTTAGTGATAGAATCAAATATGCCTTTCAGCGAGATTTATTTTTGTGGAAAAAATGTGCTGGACTGGGCGGCGGTCATATTTTGTACTGCTCTGCGGTACCGCAGAGCGGTACAAAATATGACCGCCGCCCAGTCCAGCACATGTTTTCCACAAAAAAAATCACGCTGAAAGGCATAAATGATTCTAACTGTCTCACTGAATTGCATTATACACACTCAATTCTCACTGGTATCTGCTAGACAACAAGTACCAAAACATGATTAGTTCATAGATTTCACATGTAATATACATTTTATACAACCCCACCCCCATCTTGCCTGTTCATAATTCTGAGAAATTATTGAATTGTGTGCATGTGTGCGTGTACATGTTTATGTTTGTGTGTGTGTGGGTGGGTGTGTGTGCGTGCATGTGTGTGTTTGCCTGTTTATGTGCCTGTGTGTGTGCATGTGCATGCATGCGTATATGTCTACTGTGTGAGTATGTGTCATACGTAGGATTACTGTTAATGTATGTATTTGTGTGTGTATCTGTTTATGCACATGTGTGCATATAGAATGGGTTTACATGACCCCTGGAGGCAAACATACGCAAAAAATTGGTCATCCTAGGCCCTACGGTTCTCAAGATATTCACAGAAAACTGTGTCTGCCCTACGTCCAGTCCAGCGGGGGGGGGGCTACAGATCAAAACGAAAAGCAATGGTTCCATGCTATCCATGTGGGGTTACATGCCCACCAAGTTTCGTGTACCCCGACTTTCAGTGTCCCGGGAATCCTTGTTGGTGTACGGTCACTAAATGTACACATAAATGATTTTATTGTAAGGCCCCCCATGAACGAAAGTCCACGAAACTTGGCATGCATTCGAAGGGTGTCATAATGATCCTACACTTTCAATTTCGTGCAGTTTTGACAATGTCAGCCAGAGATATTGTGATGAAAACACCTAATGTTTTGCTTTTTAATTCTTAACTAGGTGGCGCTATACATGAAATAAGTGGTAATGGGATAGGTTGACATTCCCCCTTAAGACCAACATACAAAAAAAGGTTGACCTCCTAGGCCCTACGGTTCTCGAGATATTCACAGAAAACTGTCTCCGGCCACCTACAGGCCAGTTGGTGTATAGTAACATAAATGTATTTATTGTGTGGCCCCCCATGAACGGAATACCACGAAACTTGGCGTGCATTCAGAGGGCGTCATAATGATCCTACACTTCCAATTTCGTGCAGTTTTGACTATGTTAGGTCACAGATACCTGCGATTACAACACCTAATTTTTACTTTTTTGTGCTTAACTAGGTGGCGCTATACATGAAATGAGTGGTTATGGAATGGGTTGACATGGCCCTTTGAGATCAACATACAAAAAAAAATGGTCCTCCTAAACCCTACGGTTCTCGAGATATTCACAGAAAACTGTGTCTGCCCTACCCTCGTTTCGGGGGGTCCAGTCCAGCGGGGGGTCTACAGATCAAAACGAAAACAGGAGGTTCCATGCTATCCATGTGGGGTTACAAGTTTCGTGTACCCCGGTCTTACAGTGTCCCGGGAATCCTTGACGGAAATTTGGACATGCGAAAAAGAAAAGAAAAAAAAATCCGACTAAACCTATATGACCGCCGCTTCGCTGCACGGCGGTCATAATAATGCCTGACTTTAGAATATGGAACCAATTCATGACTAATAAGTACATACTGCAGAGGTATTACTGATGATAATGTGCTTGCTACCAAGGAACCAGTTTCCACTTTAGAATGGGAGCCAATCTCCCAGTTATTAAGTGCTATTTCACACAGCAACCTGGGCAGTGAAATGCAGCAATGAGGTTGAGCCATACACTTGCTTATTCTACAACTGTTCTCCTACTATTTGGGATTTATTCAGACAGTATACAAGTAGGTTATGCATATTCTATTTTGGTACTTACTACTAATTAGTATGTAGAGATCAAGGCTTACAAGGTCATTATTAAGATTATATCAATAATAAAGGCCTAATTCGTCATGAACAAGAAATTTGTGAATACACACCTAACAAATGGTTAATGTTGCCTAACACATGCCTTACAAGTCACTAATACAGGTATTAATTAGGTATGTATTGGTGGCTAACATGTGAACCTTAAAATAAAGTGTTATCGAATGTTTTGTCAAGTGTAAGCTTAAACTACCGTGATCAATTTAAGTTCCCGTGCCCCCGCTGAAAGTCTCATGCGCTTATCGTTACACTATCAAATCTATAAGTAACCGTGACAAATAGGGTATAAGATATATAAACTCACGCTATTGTATTATCATATATGTTTGGTAATGGCTCAGCTTTCTCTGATTGTTCTACTAACTTGGAAACTGCATCATGGAAGCAGTAAGTCAAGTCGCATCAAAAATAGTAGTGGCAGAACTCCAAAGTGACACCTTGTGGTTGTTTGTGTCAACTGAAGTTTGTGCCATTTCTGCTGAGAAAATGGGGTGCGTGATTCCTGAAGGAACCCGTCCAAACTTAACTGGGACCCACTGTATATCTTGTTATATGTCTATTATATTACATTGTATATACATTGTATATATATATTATAGGGCTGCACAATTAATCGAATTTTAATCACGATCACGATTTTGGCTTCCCACGATCAAATTTGCGTGATCGAGCGATATTAAAAATGCGTGCTCTACCCATTGAACCAACCTGGCAACCCATAGAACACTCCGCTACAAAACAATGTGCCTGCATGCAGCCTACCAATGACAACTGTTCCCTGCACTGCTCAGCCTGATGCAATGCTCAGTTTGGATGCACTGTGGACTAGTAGCATTATGTTAACTATTAGTAGGCTAGTTAGACTATACAAAAAAAACGACGATCAAAAATCAAATGTGTGGCACAGCAGCCAAGAGAGCTTTAAGCAAAGCAGGGCTCTCAACTCATACCGTGAAACACATCACATCAAACCACACATGCCTTTTTATCATGTTAACTTTTAGTCCTTGTTTGCTTCCTCCGATATAGCCTATAATAAGAGTTGAGCTAACGACGGGATCCGTGAATTAGGCTATATTCATGTATTTTATAAGCTACATGTGCAACCTACAATGCATGCGTTTCAAGACACAGCCTACTCAAAAAGAGTGAACAATAATGAAATTGTAGCCTACACGTCAGTGTTTTACATATCAACAAATGACTAAACCAGGGGTGTCCAAACTGCGGCCCGCCACGCACTTTAATCCGGCCTGCCGAGCATTTATTAGTTTATCATAGATCCGGCCCGCCACACTTTAATCCGGCCTGCCAAGCATATAATTAGGTTATCATAGTTAGCTATTTTTTTCCCAGCGATAGACGACGTTGTGATTAACTTCAGGCTACTGCAAACTGCTTTACACTCTTCCTAAAGAACGTTTACAATGTCAATGTCAAAACAGCTTGTTACATCGAGATACATAGTATCTCCATTGCAGCAGATAACTACGTTATGCTACTCCATTTAATTGGGAACGCATTTGAGCGTGCACGAGAGAGAGCGCAATGACAACAGTTCCCATTACTGACCATTTACAAACTGAGTGGGCACAGCACTAGCCATAGGCTATTTGAGTGGATCTGGCAAAGGGTCTTAAATTGACAGTGCACCATTTATAAATGAATAAAAAGCATCAAATTAACAGTATTTCTTAATACTTTGTAATTACTGTGTTGCCGTTAACGTTTCCCCAAATATTAACAAAGTAGCAAGCTGGAAGTTTGGAAGTCGCAGTCAATCTATATTTGCAGTTATTTTGGGGAGTAAATGTGAGGGGAAGAATTTGGGTGAGCCAGATAGCAAGTCCAATATGTTTAAGGGAAAAAATATTTTTGTCACTAAAATTAATTAATAATCGTGATAAATAATCGTGATCTCAATATTGATCAAAATAATCGTGATTATCATTTTGGCCATAATCGTGCAGCCCTAATATATTAGTTATTGTGTGGCATTACTAGCAGAATTACTAGTGGCAGGTGCATCCATCTCTTCAGAAGCTCCCGGAGGTGTTGGAAACTTTCATCAGTAAATACAGAGCTCTGGAGGGCTGCGTTTTCATCAGGACATCTGTTATGGGGATTGATACTATATTTTTAAGACTTCATCTTATTCTTTTAAAGACTTGAGTATTATAATAATACAAGCATTTTCTTGTTTTCAGTGGTTTAATGAGAGCAAATAGTTTGCTACATACAGCCCAAACCCCAAACTCTCATCTAATCTTGAATTTCCCCTTGGGGATCAATAAAGTATCTATCTATCTAATGAATATACGGGAGCAGAAAACATCCCCAAGAGAAACAGAATCATATACGGTCAGACACACATCAATCTGACCTTGTTGTCTGAACCAGAAATTATCTGCTCATAAAATCAGTCTAGACAAGGGCATAACTTTGGGTCTACCATTGGGGGGTTAAACTTGCGGCATATTTATTAATTAATTAATTTATTTATGGAATAATTTTCTTGTGTAAAAGGACACTCAACTGTTTAAAAACAGCACTCACTTATTCTTACTGTACTCTACCGTTTTAAATTGTCCTAAAATTGTTGAGAGAATTGCTTTAAAACGTAAGCTGTTTACCATGTTGTTAGTCGCTTTGGTTAAAAATGCGTCAGCCAAATGCAATGTAATGTACTTAGGCTACTTAACGTAAATGCAGTTGTTCACTTGACTATGCCATAATGATACAGTAGTTCAATTCAGTGTTTAAGCACTTGCCAGCAGTGGCAGCTTCCACTTAATTGATTTTGTGTGTGTGTTCACTATCTTATGAAAAAAAAGAACTTAAAAGTGTAATCAATTGCATCTCTGTATTGGCACCTACGTGCAGCAAATGTATTATGCATAGGGTTAATAAAATAATAATGTTAATAAAAATGTTGTTTCAATGTTTCCCAAGGGCAAGCCTACTCACATGCACCATCATTAACTGTGTGTATGTATGTACAGTACAGGCATGCTCACTCAAAAGGAGTGGCGTGACCTCTGAACTAGCCCATAGCAGCTAGCTGTCAATGGATGACATCTCTAAGTAAATTATGCAATCCCCCCCCAAACATGTGACTGTATTGGAGCAAACAGCAACTTAACTTACAATTCAGTGATATTGGTTCTACACAATAGATCCCTGGCACCCTCTGGCTTTACCTCATAGGACACTGGCAAACGAACATCTAGCCAGCCAACTCCAGTTAGCAAATCATCAGCTAACTTAACAGCTAACTTAACAATAATGATATTTAACTCCGTTTGGGCAGGATTTTTGCTCCTTTTGGCTGGTGTCGACCAACAATGAAAAAATGTTGTCTGGCTGCCTTTCAGTGTCTTTTTCATCTTTCCACATTCAGTTAGCACCTGTCAGCTCTCTCCAACCATTCAGTTAGCATGCACCTGTCAGCTTTCTCCAACCATTTACCCCAGTTAGCATGCAACCGTCAGCTTTCTCCAACCATTCATCCCAGCGACTGCACAAAATAGTAAACAAACTTTCGGCAGAGAAAGCGGGTTGGGTAATACCAAGTAGTCAGTGGGCGGGGGGGGGGGGTATGGTACATTACAGATGATTTAAATAAAAAAGATACTATCTTGCTGGCAAATGAAATTAATAAAAAATAAATAAAAAAAGTTATTCATTTTGTTATTAATCTGAATGATATGATGATATTGGGGGCGTTATATTAGCTGGATCTGGTTATTTATCTGAATGATGTGATGATATTGGGGGCGTTATATTAGCTTTGGGGGTGTCATGACCCCCGTAAGCCCCGTGCAAATTATGCGCCTGAGTCTAGACCACCATCAACACCAGCCAACATGTGCCACCCTAATGCGTTCTTTACCACCAACACCAGCCAACATGCCACCCTAATGCGTTCTCTACCACCATCATCATCACCAGCCAACATGTACCACACTAATGCGTTCTTTACCACAATCACCAGCCAACATGCCACCCTAATGCGTTCTTTACCACCATCACCAGCCAACATGTGCCACCCTAATGCGTTCTTTACCACCATTACCACCATCACCAGCCAACATGTGCCACCCTAATGCGTTCTTTACCATCAACACCAGCCAACATGTGCCACCCTAATGCGTTCTTTACCATCAACACCAGCCAACATGCCACACTAATGCGTTCTCTACCATCATCAACATGAGCAACCTACAATAAAACTCTCTCTCTCCCTCTCTCTATGTTTGTGTATCTCTCTCTTGACACCACTTCACAAGACAAGTATAAACCTGATGAGGACCTGACAACAGTCTGCTATCTGCCAGAAATCAGGATTACATTGAGAGAACGATGATCAGTTGGGGAAAATGTGTGTCACAGTTATGAGTGTGTGTGTGTGTGGCTATGGAGGACCCTTACTCCCTCCTGTGCATATTTACATATTTACATGTGTGGGAGCAGCATGTATGCGCTCTGCTTCCGTTGTTGTTTAAAGATTGAATGGGAAATGAATTCAGAGCCAAAGACCCAAATTTAACTCAGCTACAATTTGTAAGGTATCACCAATATCAAGTTAATGTTACAGATATATGTGCATATATGTATATATGTGTATATGTATATATATGTATGGTTCCATATATTCTTTTTTTAAGTTTATTTTTTGGGCTTCTTACCTTTATGCTGACAGGACAGTGAAGACAGACAGGAAGTGAGTGGGAGACAGTAGGGCTGCACAATTAATCGAATTTTAATCACGATCACGATTTTGGCTTCCCACGATCAAATTTGCGTGATCGAGCGATATTAAAAATGCGTGCTCTACCCATTGAACCAACCTGGCAACCCATAGAACACTCCGCTTCAAAACAATGTGCCTGCATGCAGCCTACCAATGACAACTGTTCCCTGCACTGCTCAGCCTGATGCAATGCTCAGTTTGGATGCACTGTGGACTAGTAGCATTATGTTAACTATTAGTAGGCTAGTTAGACTATACAAAAAAAACGACGATCAAAAATCAAATGTGTGGCACAGCAGCCAAGAGCTTGTCCCTCGAAACGGATCATCCGTTGTTCGAAAATATTTCGGATTTCAGGCAAGTGGAGTTAACCAAAAACTTAAGCAAAGCAGGGCTCTCAACTCATACCGTGAAACACATCACATCAAACCACACATGCCTTTTTATCATGTTAACTTTTAGTCCTTGTTTGCTTCCTCCGGTATAGCCTATAAGAGTTGAGCTAACGACGGGATCCGTGAATTAGGCTATATTCATGTATTTTATAAGCTACATGTGCAACCTACAATGCATGCGTTTCAAGACACAGCCTACTCAAAAAGAGTGAACAATAATGAAATTGTAGCCTACACGTCAGTGTTTTACATATCAACGAATTACTAAACCAGGGGTGTCCAAACTGCGGCCCGCCACGCACTTTAATCCGGCCTGCCGAGCATTTATTAGTTTATCATAGATCCGGCCCGCCACACTTTAATCCGGCCTGCCAAGCATATAATTAGGTTATCATAGCTAGCTATTTTTTTCCCAGCGATAGACGACGTTGTGATTAACTTCAGGCTACTGCAAACTGCTTTACACTCTTCCTAAAGAACGTTTACAATGTCAATGTCAAAACAGCTTGTTACATCGAGATACATAGTATCTCCATTGCAGCAGATAACTACGTTATGCTACTCCATTTAATTGGGAACGCATTTGAGCGTGCACGAGAGAGAGCGCAATGACAACAGTTCCCATTACTGACCATTTACAAACTGAGTGGGCACAGCACTAGCCATAGGCTATTTGAGTGGATCTGGCAAAGGGTCTTAAATTGACAGTGCACCATTTATAAATGAATAAAAAGCATCAAATTAACAGTATTTCTTAATACTTTGTAATTACTGTGTTGCCGTTAACGTTTCCCCAAATATTAACAAAGTAGCAAGCTGGAAGTTTGGAAGTCGCAGTCAATCTATATTTGCAGTCATTTTGGGGAGTAAATGTGAGGGGAAGAATTTGGGTGAGCCAGATAGCAAGTCCAATATGTTTAAGGGAAAAAATATTTTTGTCACTAAAATGAATTAATAATCGTGATAAATAATCGTGATCTCAATATTGATCAAAATAATCGTGATTATCATTTTGGCCATAATCGTGCAGCCCTAGGAGACAGACAGGAAGTGAGTGGGAGACAGACAGGAAGTGAGTGGGAGAGAGAGAGAGATGGGGTGGGATCGGGATATGACCGCAGGGCGGTCATATCCCGATCCCACCCCATCTCTCTCTCTCTGGGTGCCCGTGGGCACTTGGACCCGTGCATTGTATGGGCGCTGTAGCCTGTTGCGCCACAGCGCTCCCCTGCCTCCATACTGTACAGTCTTAAAATGGTTCTGGTCTACAATTAAATATCTATTAAAAACTTCACAATGGAGGATGTTTTTAGCGCGTGATCTGCAGGCGACTTGTTGACTATTTTTAGAAGGTGGAGACCCCTGTTTAGGCTGATCTGTGAGGCCCACCATAAACCATAAACTGGCAACTCTGAGTGGTTTTGTTGAGAGCTGATCCTCTATGTGCGTGTGTGTGGTGTTTGTCAACACTGAAGCAGTGACAAACAAACAAAGTGCCTCCTCAAACAACAATATTTCCAGTTCAAAAATGTATGGTAATGTGATGGTGATGCTGATAAGACAGTTTACCTGAGTGTGTGTGTGAGAGAGAGAATGAGTGTGTAAGGTTCAGCTAAAGAAGTCAGAAAACTTGTTGTCATTTGCATTTTGGCACAGCAAGGAAAAAGGACTAATGTGAAATAAATATATATTATTATTAGATCACACCCTCTTGAATTACAAAGGTTTTGATAATAGCTTTTAGTGGCCAACTGGTCATAATTGGCGCCACAGAAATATCAGAGTACAGTTGTTAGGAACAGACATAATAGGCAACGAAAACTAGTACCCCCTCCCCCCGTGCATTCCCCGCAGTAGTCGTTGGTAACCAAGGTGAACTTCCCTGTCAGACGCGGTGCTCTCGTATCCCAATGAGCACGGCAGATTTTCTTAACTGGCCGGAGCAGCTGTTGTTCATTCTCAGGGGCAGGGACGCCGCCGCCATACACAGAACGCCCCACACCCCCAAAGAAGACTGACTGCAATAAGTAGCGTGCATTATGAATGAGTAGGTATTCATTGCACGAGTATTTCAATAGGCTACACCCCAGGAACAATGAGTAGTTACTCAGGAGCTTAACATAATTCAATTTAAAATTTTCACCGATATTTTTGTTATTTTTATCAAAACGATTTTAACATACAACAGAGGTGGGGACCCAACTGTGACTTTCATACAATAGCACTTGTAGTAAATGTTGGACACACACATGCGACGAATGTCGTCTTATTACCTCGGATGGTACTTACGGGCTTTCTTTATGTGTGGCAGTTTATTTCAGAAGTGAAAAGCAGCGATATTTTGTCAGACAGAAATTTAAATCAGACAAATACTGACAGATGCGGAGCAACAATCACGGGCGCGTGAACTACGCGCGGCTCGGAACACAGAGCAACAGGCGACACGTTTTCTTACCTGCGACGAAAACAGCTATTTGACGGTGAACCCCGACGCAGGCATTTCTCACAAATTCCTCAGACACCGTTCCACGTTGAAACAGGTGCCTCCTCCATGACAATAACAGCCTTTTACATATTCCCCAATTGTTTTGGCGGTGTTGTTGGCCACAGAGCGCCCGTGAAGGAACTAGAAGGGAGGGGCCGCCCGCCGCTCGGGAGCCTGTGCTGCTGTCGGTCTCGGTGGCGCGCGCTGAATGAATGAATCGCGCTGTAGGTGTCGCCTCTGACTTGGACTAATTTAATGTCGCTGTCAGATCAGTGATAGCGACGTGCCTGCCTCGGCTCAAATGCACTCGATTGAAGCAGAGAACACCTCAGTCAGAGCTGCGTGTTACTGTAGACTTTTATAGACCCATGTTGTTGAGCAGCTACGCCAGCGTTTCTCTACAGCTTTACGTGATGGACGAATGATATAACGCTATCCATCTTAATGACAGGCTGGTTATGTGGTCCAGGCCATGAAAATAATGCTGTTTGTAATATGTCAGATGTTATGTCACTATGTAAAAAGGTAATTTCTGCAATATTCGTTATGCAAGGCCAACATAATTGTTCAACTAAATCTCCTGCAGCTGAGTCACTGTCTATTAGCACCAGCTCCACATTTGAATGCCTTTATGATTTGAATGCCTTTATCAGCGTCGATATGAATGCCTTTATGATTTGAATGCGATTTATCAGCATTGTGGTTGTGATTTATTAAAATATGTGTCGCCAGGCGTTGGGTTACACTTGGTGAATCCTAATAAGGAGCAGGAGAGTTATGTGATTGCAGTCTTCTGGAGCTGTTGTAAGGACTAAGTAGCAACAGCCAGACACACTGACTCCACTACAAATACCAGAGGAGTGTGAGGTGAGTGACTCACATCGGCCGAGGACTCCTCACACACATCCGTCTCACTCCTTACACACACTCATGTTTAGTTCACAGCATGAAATACCCGCAAACAAATCAGCACACTTCACCACTGTTTTCCACACACAGAAGTAGAAGCTACAGTACTGATGATAGGGCTGTGTTGTGTTGTGTGTGTGTGTGTGTTGTGTGTGTGTGTGGCTTTGTGGGAGTAAGTGAATGAGTGGCTGGATCTTTTAAACTACTGAAGTGGTGTGTGGCCTGATCACGATGTGTGTGTGTGTGTGTGTGTGTGGCCTGATCACGATGTGTGTGTGTGTGTGTGTGTGTGTGTGTGTTTGGCCTGATCGTGATGTTTGTGTGTGTGTAATGGTGTGCCGACTGATCGTGATGTGTGTGTGTGTGTAATGGTGTGCCGACTGATCGTGATCTGTGTGTTCACTGATCATGAAGGCTGCTCTTGAGAAGCGGTATCAAGACAATGACATCTCTGCTATGGCAACAGCGACACAAAACATCTCCCCTGAAGATGTGTAAAAGCGACACATAGCTTTAGAGGTGACATGCATTTGTGTGCATGTGTGAGAGAGAGAGGGAGAGAGAGAGAGGAATCGTACAGTGTGTGTCTAGGTGGGGATGTGTAAGTATGTGTCAAAGGGAGAAAGGTGTACTGTACGTGTGTGTGTGTAAGTACTGTATGTGTGTATCAGTGTGTTTCTGGCAGAGGTAGGGAGGTGCTCCACCTGTAAGATAGGCCTATATGACAGAATCCTACATGTGAGATAACTTTTTCAAGATAATTGATTGGTCAGTGGGCGGTAGTTTTACACGATTTGAGCTATAACTTAGCACATAACCTGCTCCCAACCAGGGTTGGTTGACAGCATAACGGCTTCTACACACAGTTGTGTTGCATCAACGCATGCCAGTGGGTGTTCCCGACGGTAGCTATGCAAATGACTTGAAGTATAACCAGAATTTGATTGGTTGGTGCAGTCCGTTTATTGGCTTGATTGGCTGGTGCCGTCTGTCGGTGCAGCAACAGCTGAACTTCACAACGCGAGCGACGGGAGAAACGCGACGCAACGGACCCACAATTCAGTTCGGCAACGGATGACGTGAGCCCATGTAAAGTGAATGGGATGTGTCTCCAGCACTGCAACGCACGCAACTGTGTGTAAGAGCCGTTAGGCTATATTTGGTCGACGCTGCTCCATAAAATCCATTGTTCATCCAGTGTTTGCCTGTTAAAAACTTTGGCGCTGATGTGTGTGGCAAGTGACAGTGCACCATAGACTGTAGGCCTATAAAATGGCAGTGCACTCATGTCGAAAAGTTCCTTATTTTCAACTGAACTCAAAGATAATGAATATAGTATGACTATTCTGTTTGTTATCCCCTTTATAATGTGTGTAGGTCTACATTTTGTGTATGCACTTCTGCGGTAGCATTTATTTCAGTTTATATCAGCTATATTTCTGGGGCCGTATTCACAAAGCCTTTTATCTTACCACTAGGAGTACTCCTAAATCACACTAAAAGATTTTAGCTAGGAGTTTTCTCTTAAAAGTTATTCACAAAGCCTTTCAGACCTACTCTTAGTAAGGAAAAATGACAACTCCTAGGTCAAGGTCAAGGTAACTTTATTGTCCCCGAGGGGCAATTAATTGCGCAGCCAGCAGACAGACATAAGGACAGACACATAACAATATGTAACAATACAACAATACATAACACGCAAATGTAGTTAAAACAGTTCAGGCAGATTGTTTAAAATGGAAGTCGGGATAAAAGAGTTTCTGAGTCTATTGGACCTGCATCTGGGCATGGAGTACCTACGGCCTGAGGGCAGTAGCTTAAACTGGCAGGACAAGGGATGGCGGGGGTCAGTTACAATAGATTGGGCCTTCTTTGCCACTCTTTTAGTGTAGGTGTGAGAGAGAGAGGGGAAGTTGATGCCTGCAATTTTGCTACATGTCCTGACAATACTCTCCAGTCTATTTTTGTTTTTAATGGACAGAGAACCAAACCAGCAGATAAAACAGAAGGTTAAAACAGACTCAATAAAACAGGAATAAAACATTTTCATAAAAGTAGGGTCAATGTTAAAATTCCTCAGTTTGCGGTAAAAGTACATGCGCTGATGGGCTTTGGCACAAACAGCATCAGTGTATGAATTAAAACATAGCTTACTGTCAATAATTATGCCAAGGTGCTTATACTCTTGTACTACCTCAACTGGTTGACCATCAATGATAGTGGGGGGATGAGGGGGGCATTGCTTCCTGAAGTCAATAATTAGTTCCTTGGTCTTTACTACATTTATGTTTAAAAAGGAGCGCTTACACCAATCATTAAAATCATTCACTATGGGTCCACGGTCAGTCTCGGTGTTATTGAGAAGAGACACAATGACAGAGTAATCTGCAAACTTAAAAACCTGTCTTCCATCATATTGTGAACGGCATTCATTTGTGTATAAAACAAAGAGGAGAGGGGAGAGGACACATCCCTGAGGGGAGCCAGTAGAAGATAAAAGATTGCCAGATAAAACACCGTTAACTTTAACCCTTTGGGATCTGGAGGTTAAAAAGTCAACTAACCAGGCTATTAGCCCTGGGTTTATGTTGTGTGTCTTTAAAAGTCTGTCTGCTAAAATATGGGGTTGAATACAATTAAAAGCTGATGAAAAATCAATAAATAGTAGTCGTACAAAATTTTTTCTCTTCCAGGTGGTTAAAAACTGAATTGAGCAGGCTGCCTGTAGCATCCTCGACCCCCCTACCTGCCCTGTAGGCAAATTGTAAGGGGTCGAGTTGCGTCTGTGTTGTTGCTAAAATCTCCTGTTTAATAATTTTTTCAAAAGCCTTCATAATAAGGGAAGTGAGAGCCACTGGCCTAAAATCATTAAGTGATTTAGGTCCCTTGGTCTTAGGCACAGGCACAATCACCGACTCTTTCCAGAGATGAGGGACCTGGTGTGATTGGAGTGACTTATTAAAAATAAAGGCGTATGTCAGACAGGCTCTGCACAGCTTTTGAGGAGGCGGCCACCAATATTTTCTGGACCAGGGCTCTTCCTTTCCTTCACACCCCTAAGAATTTTGTGAACTCTGTCCTTATCAATAGCAATGGCAACATTTTGTTCTGCCTGTGATTCCCTGTACACCGACAATTCCTTTGTAAAATCATAAATATTAAAACGATTGTAAAAAGTATTCAATTCATCTGCAAGCTCAGAATCGGCCTTTCCATCAAATTTTATTAGATTGCAAGCCCATCATTGACTTCACACCATCCCATGCAGGGCGTGACTTGCCACTATTCAATAGGGCTTCAACTTTGTCCTTATATTTGAGTTTAGCTAATTTGAGCTCCCTCTTAACTTGCTTTTGCAAGTCTTTATAAACTATGGCATCCCCCTGTTTAAAACTAATATTCCTCTGATTAATGATACTTGGACACCCATGGATAATGGACACCCATGGTTTGTTGTTTGGAAAAATGGAAATGGCCTTTTTGGGAATTATTTCATTTTCACAGAAACTTATATAAGCAGAAACAGTCTCAACAAGTTCATCCAAGTTAGGACATGCTTCCTTGAATGAGTAACAGTCCAATAGCTCCTGTGTAGATTCTACTGACCAGGCTGGAACCAAACGTCTCTCAGGTTTAGTTCTCCCCAGGACAGTTTTGTAGACCGGAACCAAATAAACAACGTTATGGTCGGACAGACCAAGTGGAGCTCTACTAAATGACTTGTGGGCTCTTTTAACTGAACCATAACAAAGGTCAAAACACTTTGTATGTCTTGTAGGGCAGGTGACATATTGCGAAAAGTTACTTAGCAACTTTCCAGGCCTACAGTGATTAAAATCACCCATTATAAAGTTTGGCGCGTCAGGGGCTATACTCTGTAGCCTTTGCACTGTTTGCACTATTACCCTTGATGCGATATCAGCGTTCGCCTTCAGATGGATGTATACAACTGTGACAAATATTTGTGGAAACTCTCTCGGCAGATAATAAGGACGGAGAGAGACGGACATGAGTTGGATGTCAGGGGCACACACAGTTTCTCTGACCATAACTGTGTTGCACCAGCTCTTATTGACATACAAGCACAGACCACCACCTAGTGATTTTCCTGTTGCTGCCGGGTCCCTGTCAAGTCGCAACGGTACTCCAAAACCATCGATTTCCAAGTCGGGTTGAAGATCCTGCTCCTTGAGCCACGTCTCAGTCAGTGCAATAATGCAGGCATTTCTGTAGCCCGATACGAATCTGGCATTTGCTTGTAGTTCATCCACCTTGCTTCGGAAGGATTGTACATTGGCGAGGATTATTGAGGGGAGAGGGATCCTCCGGTGGCCCTGTCTTCTGAGCCGCTGGCGGACCCCCCCGCGACTGCCTCTTTTCCTCCCTTTTGATGGCCTTGTCCCCTGGTCTCCCTTGGAAGGACCATGCCCGATGATCTCCGCCGGGAAGATTCCAGCTGGGTCCACGATTCCCCCTCCTGTATCCCGGAGTAGCAGTAGGAACTCCCGGTTGTGTCTGTCACCATAGGCTATGCCTACGTTTGTAAAGAGGAGACCATTTTAATTTGATTCACAATGAAACGTTACATTTAATTTAGATGTTAACAATGAGTAGTTTTGGTTGTTGTTGGTGGCGTTATTGCATCCCTTTTATGAATGCAAAATTGTTCCCTCGCGATTGGAAGCTCCTGTTGCCGCATAGGCGATGCATTTCAAAACATCGCAACGTGAAATGCCACAAAAAGCTGTTTGTGAATAGGTCTTAGTGAGTTAGGAGTCCTCTTGACTTCTTTTAAGCTGTCCCAGACTTAGGTGCTACTTTTAGGTCTAAAATGCTTTGTGAATTACTTTTAGTGAAAAAAATTAGGAGTCCTAAAGTTAGGAGTGACACGCCTATTATTTCTAGGAGTTGCTCCTAAATTTGCCACTTAGGAGCTACTTTTAGCCTTAAAATTCTTTGTGAATACGGCCCCTGAAGAATATATTGTGTTGCCTCAGGTCTGCTGCACATCTTTTGAAATTTGATTTGAAATAATCAAATAGACCTACGTCTTAAAGTTCAGTTATTAAAGTAACTTGCTTTGCTTTCATTTGAATCCCAATCAAGATACACAAAAAATGCTTTATATTGATAATATGGACTCCTGGAAAGTTCAGAAAGGCAAAATAATAGAATTTTAATCATATGATAAAATATGTGAATAACCGTGATTAACTATAGGAATTCCGCGATTAATCGCAATTAAAATTTTTAATAGTTTGACAGCACTAAAATGTAGGCTATAGCCATTTAAACGTGTTTTACCTGCTAGGTAGCAACTTAGCCACATAACACAGATTCCCTGGCAGGTGTAATAGAAAGAAACACAATTCCAGTGAATATTTCACGTTTTATCAAAGACTGGCGAATGTTAAAAGTGACGTTTTTTGCCTCAAACATAAAGCCAAGACACGTCTGTGAATTTAAGGTTTTTAACCACACGCTATTAAGTTACATGCTGGTCTCTTTTACGTAGGAAACCCATGCTAAAATAAAACGTTGTAGTCACAAATTTGATCGTGTTGGTATGAATATATGTTGTAGTACAAGGATACAAGGATACAAGAAAGTTTATTGTCACATGCATATAGTTACTGGAAGTAAGAAATGCAGTGAAATTAAGTATGGTGTCAGCCTATTTGTGCATTTATGGGGGGGTAAAAAGTGCAGTAGAAGAGGGGTTTAGTAGATTAAGTGGCAAGGGCTGCATAAGAAAGGTGGGGGAGGATTGCGATTGGGGGGGGGGGGGGCACCAACAAGGAGCACCCAAGAGCAACAGGGGCAAGGAAAAACTCCCTTACCAAGGAAGAAACCTTGGGCATATCCACGGCTCAAGGGGCTAACCCAACTGCCAAGGGTCTTGGTGTGTGTGTTGGGGGGATGACAAGGGAGATGGGATAGTGTGCTGTGTATGTGGGGAGAGGGCAGTGTGCAATATGTGTGTTGGAGAAGCTTCCTCATGAGACAATGTGCTGTGTATTGGGGGGCGGGGGCAGTGTGCTGTAAGTATGTTGGGGATGTGTGTTGGAGAAGCTTCCTGATGAAATAATGTGCTGTGTATGTAGGGGAGAGGGGGGGGGGCAGTGTACTGCAAGTATGATGTATGTGAGTGATGACAGTGAAGATGTGTGTGTGGGCGGGAGGGGAGTGAAGCAGTGACTGTGTGTGTGTGTGTGTATAGTGTGTGTGTGGGTAGGTGGGGGCAGTATGCTGTAAGTAAGTAGAGGATGTGTGTTGGAGAAGATCCTGAAGACAATGTGCTGTGTATGTAGGGAGGGGGGGGGCAGTGTGCAGCAAGTATGTAGAGGAGGCTTACTGTAGCAAGCAGTGTGCTGTATGTATGTGAGGTGATGACAGTGATGATGTAAGAGTGTGTGTTTTTGTGTGTGTGTGTGTGTTGGGGATGGGGGGGGGGACAGAAAGGCTAGGCAATCAAGGACATGGGTAGATAGATGGAGGAGAAATCAAAAATAATAAATAAAAAGTTCTATAGAGATGTGCAAAAGTTGGAGAAAGTCAGATATGTGTTTGTGTGTGTGTGTGTGTGTGTGTGTGTGTGTGTGTTTTGACGTGTGATGAATAAGAAAATAAATAAAAGGTCTGCAGCATAGGGAGAGGGATGTAAAAGTGCTAAAAGTCATGTAGGTGTGTGTGTGTGTGTGGGGGGGGGGGGGGGGGGGTCATGAGTGCTGAGGAGTGGATGAGTGCAAAGTCAGTATAGTGTGAGTTCAGAGTTGGGAAATGTTTGAGAATGCTGAGGAGTGAATGTGTGCAAAGTCAGTATAGTGTGAGTTCAGAGTTCGGATGGCCTGGGGATAAAAACTTTATAAATCAATTAACTAATCAACTAAATCAACTAAAAAAATCAATAGTATGATTACTGTCAAATATACGAACGTCTTGGAAGCGTTGTAAAATTATTTAAATAGATTAGAAGAAAGCCACCGCTGAATAAGGTTGATTTGTTTAGATCCAGTGAAATTGCTGCCTTGACAACGCTACCTCATGGCTTCGGTACTCGGCGGGAGGTAGCTGATGTCATTGTTGTTCTTTTGCGCATGCGGGTCAGTTCGGAACCACAAACAGTTCACACTGAAAATCTGATGTAGGCCACATTTTAAAAGGTAATGTGAACAGCTAAACAAAAAAATTGTATCTGAGCAAAAAATCTGAATTGAGCATTAAGACTTGCGGTGTGAACAGGGTCTAATTGTGCTTCATACTGTCCCTGACCACGCTGTATGGGTCTGTTGGACTTTTCCCTGTTTCCCCAGTGTGTGTGTACACACTTAAGTGTTTGTGCGTCCCTTTCCCCTCCTGTGCCATAGAATATGTACATTTCTGATGGGTTTTTGATGGGAGGAAGGTGTCTGGAAAAGAATGTTTAAGAATTGGTTGGTCATTGATAAGGGGTGAGGTCACTATAAGAAAGTCAGAGCTGCTGAGATTAAATTTAGAGTGAAACTCATTTAACTGTGTACGAGTGACGGTCAGT
Source organism: Alosa pseudoharengus (assembly GCF_046254945.1). NCBI lineage: Eukaryota > Metazoa > Chordata > Actinopteri > Clupeiformes > Clupeidae > Alosa > Alosa pseudoharengus. Next base: position 129,215 of record NW_027468685.1, read on the forward strand.
TTAGTGTTTACTTATACTGTACGTGTAGAGGGTTTATTGTTTTGTTGTAGATCGAGTACTCATATTGGACCTACCTAGTCTGTGAGAGAATAAACAATAAACCTACAAATTTCAGACTACCTCCAGTCTTCTATAATCTTCATAAAAGTCCACAATGTTACATAATAATCTTTTATGTGCTATATTGTATTAAAGTCAATGCCATTTCCTTATTGTATCATTTAAATCCAATGAACTCATGTGCACTTGTTATTCCAGATCTGCAGTGCTCAATCATGGGATGTGGGATCAAATCAGAGTCGACCATGGCAGGGACTTGTGCCTATACATGCAGGAGAAACTGTCAAGACACAGATGCAACCTCAGCAGGCCACCATACCTTCAGACAACATCTACAATGGTGAGTTTATTTTTTCCAATACTGACAAAGAGTACAACTAATATAATTAAATTAACAAAAGAGAGAAAGAGGGAACAAAATAAAGGGTGGGGTGTGAATGATATGAAGAAAACATGAGAGAGAAAAGAGAGAAAGAGACTGAAAACATGAGATAGAAAAGAGAGAAAGAGACAGAAAGAAGAGCCACTGCACCTGAAAAATAGATTAAAAAAAAAGTTTTTAAAAGTACAACATTTGCTTATTGTCATTACTTTATGATGTAGAGGTCTACTTTCATCATGGAAAAAAACATTAACCAGTTAAAATACCCCCCCCCCCCCCCCCCACTATACCGTTTCTTTGTTTATTTACTGTATGTATATTTGTGGTTGTTTAAAACACCTGACCTGAGATTTTCCATCCATCGGAAAATGATCAGCAATTGACAGTGATGGTTAAATAATCAGTATCTTTAACAACTTTTGGGTAGGTGTATTAAGTAGTTTTGGAAAATAATTTTTGATTAGAAGATCATGCCTAAACAAACAACTTTGTTTTCATGACTGAATTAACAGATTGAGATTTTCTCAATTTCAATTGACAACACAATTTCAATCTGTTTTACTTTATGTATAATTGGCAGACCATGCCCTTTTTAGCATTGCCCTGTGACCTTATTTTCTCAGGGTTTTTTTTCAGTTATGGACAAATAAAATTCTGAATTTGTTTTATACCCACTTTACATTTAAGAAAATATGTACTTTTGCAGACAACACAGGTAAAGGCATCTTTAACAGCTGCTGCTTGGGCCACTGTTGTTCTGCGATTGGAATCTACAAACTCAATCAGCTCTTTCATTGTGGCGGAGACATCTTGTAATCCCTGGGCTGCTAGGACCACCTCCTCGATTTTTTCAAAAACCTCATCGAGATCAGTATCATGTAAAACAGGCAAACCACACAACAAACTAATTTTATCCTAGTTCTTTACTTATTCTTAACGACATCCTGCTTTACAATAAAATAATTTTAATCTTGTAAATTATTTCTCCTGTAGTTGTAGACATTGTATTTCAAATGCAAACTCTTCTATTCACAAGGTTAATTGCAATTACTTTAATTTATCAGGAAATGTCATTTTTACCAATAATTAACCATTAATGCAACCACAATAATGCTATGCAAAAAATGCAAATCCAGTTTAAGTACCTCAATCTCCTTTTTTTATTTCCTTGTAAAAGGAGGAAATCTTTCTACTTCACTGCAAAAATCTTTCTTGCTTTTTGCTTCCAAAATGCTGATCCTGTAAAGAGAATAGGTAATTAGTGGTGCAAATGTCTCTGTCTCTCTGGAGTAAAACAGTTCAAAGGTGACAATACTGAAACATGGACTATTCAGGAAGTCATTGGTCAGTCATTCCAACTACAAATGAGTAACTTTGAAGCACACACAGTAGTAGGTGAAGTGTTCAACTGTACCTCCGGTTCCCTCTGAATCCAATATCTTTCCCCCTGTCCATCAGTGAGGATGATTGGCTCTTGTTAAAGGGCATCATTAACCTTACTCTGGATGCCCGCAACGGAAGCCTCAAATTCCAAAAAACACACTGTTAACGTTTTGCATGTCTCCAACTTGCCATTTTCAAGTTCAGCAGTGGCGATGTTCCTGAATATTGACATGAAAACAATTTTTTCAATTATTTCATTTTATTTAGGCCTTCCTGACAGTGCATCTACTTAAATTATGCAAATATACTTGTGGGATTAGGCACTGATGGAAGGTAGCTAAGAGTATTTACTGTAGTACTGTGCTTGAACACAAATGCCTCTATTATTATGGTCTATTATTTCCTTGAATTTACATCAGGGTCCGTGTATCATTAGTTAATTTGATATTCAATTGAGAATTAGGGATGGCAAAATTTTTAAAAAATCTTAACCGGCCACTGAGCCTCATTAACCAGTTAAAGTCTGTCACCGAAAATTCTATAACTGCCATTTATGATACCCGTGTCCTGTCGCGCGTCTTTCTCTGCCCGTGAAACAAGTTATCCCCCCATTTTAGAATGGTTAGGCTCCCGTCAGACAATGTTAGTTCGTGCCCTTTGTATTATACATTTTCCCCAATCATTGTGGAGGAATAAGGGTTTTGTTTTGGGGAGAAAATAATTTCTTTCCCTGCGCACCCACACACAGGCACACATTACGCACAACGTCGACCTTCCATGCAACGCGGCACCGAGCTCGGGCTATAAAAAGCTCACGTTACAAAGTCACAAACAGAGAACGCTACATTTGGTGGTGTTACAGGAAAGTATATTAACCAATGTCTTCGTAAAAAAACTTACCGATTGCCAACAGCCTCTGTAGCGTGCTGCACAAAATCCTTTGCAATAAGTTCCTGTCGTCATGCCATTTAAGTACAGATGAATAATAAAACACAACAAGTAGGTATATGCTAAGTTAGTCTTTCGTGTCTTCGTTTGCCATTACATTGTTACAATTATCATCATGCCATAGTCAACACGCAGCCACTAACAAGCAGTGAAGTTTGTCACAATATATAGGCTACACGCAAGGCGTACAAATAGTCACTATAGTAACCGGTATAAACTGTTTTCGGAATGGCTACGTGAGCTCTGCTGCGGCAGAGCCATGGCTCTGCATTGCGCTTAATAAATTCCGCCGTGGCTCATGCTCACATTTATCATTTTTAGATATTGAGTGATCATATCGCCCCATACAATACAACACCAATAACATGTGTGTGCGCAGTGTAATAACAGACGCTGGCTGGCATTCAGGAGCTTTAAAAATAGTGTTTTTTTTTTAACCGGCGGCAGAAAATTAAACGGTTACCGGTTAACATCCCTATTGAGAATCCAAAATAGAAAAAAAAAAATGACTTGTTATTTCATTATTTGTTTATGAATGTGATACAAACAAACAAATAACGCTTTGTTTTTCAGACTTTTGATTTCATGGTCAGATCAAAAGTAGAACATTTAAAAAACGGCTTCAGGGCCAAAACTGATTTTGATATTTATTTTTTCCGACTTCTGCGACCTGGAAGTCAATCTGAAGTCGCTTTCTTGGTCTTTTAGTGCTCAATGTTGTCAATTTAGTGACTTTGTTGCTAGATTTAATGACTTTTGGCCATCCCTAGCGACAGAAAATGTTGTCTAGCAACTAGCAAGAAATTGGCCGACTTGCGTAACGATGGCAAACTCAGCTTAGTTGTTGAATCGTCAGAAAATCATCTCCCATCTCATGCCTGTTTCGTTTATGAACATAATGTTACCCCATGATTATAGAAGTAATGACTGGGCTATGTAGTATTAGTCCATGTTATTGCACGGAAGTAGATGTTCTATAGATCTCAGCTCAGATCTGTTGTCGACAATGTCATTGGAAGGCAGCCAGCTGCAGTAGGCCTAGCCCAACTTCTGGTGAGATTACACCAGAGACAGGTAGCTATGGAATGACAGGGAAACTAGGGACACGCTTGCCAGCATTGTTCAACAAGCACATTGATCAAAGGAAAGTGGGCTACAACTTCATTCACAAACAGAGCAAATAATTCAAATCGAGCATACAAGTAAGAATAACCTATTTGTTGAGACTGTTGGCTGAGAAAAAAAAGAGATTCTGTGAGTGGACATTTAAATAAAGCCATTGTCTTTTGGTTAAATAGAACTGATAGTCTTCAAAACAGAAGCAGCAGCTGGCAATGGAAGTCAATAAATCATATCCGGGTCACAGCAATTGGAAAAAATAAATATCAAAATCAGTTTGGCCCTGAGGCCATATTTAAAATTTTCTGATTTTAATCTGACCATTAAAATTGAAAAGTCTGAAAAACAAAGTGTTATTTGTTTGTTTGTGTCACATTCATAAACAAATAATGAAATAACAAGTTTTTTTTTTTTTTGGATTCTCAATTGAATATCAAATGAACAAAACATACACGGACCTGTAATGATTCTATTGTTAATATCTTGAAATCACAATCAAACTTAGTACATACAATCAGCCCCACACTCTTTGGAAGCATATCAAATTCTGCGAAATTCAAAAAGGGGTGCTACAATTGACATGTCTATATGTTCCTATAACACAACAAAAACAGGCCTTATCTAACTCAATATACCACTCAACTCTTGATACAGGCCATGGTCATCTCGCGACTCAACTGTAATTCTTCTGATGAGGCCTCAGTCTGTAACCTGAAACCCGTTCAGATGATTCAGAATGTGGCAGCACGTCTGGTCTTCAGCCAGAATGAGGCTACTGGCTAATGGGGTCAAAACTAATCAGCCCTGCTACAGATACACTGCTTAACCCTTAGAACCCTAAGCTGTTTTTAGGGCATTTTCACTACCTTTATTCATAAGGATTTATTCTGGTCATGTGTTTGGTCATTGTAAATTGTTTTTTTCAGCAGAGTCTAGGCTATTCAGATCTGCCATAATTTCATGTATTAGTAATAGCATTGATTTTATTTTGAATTTTAAAGAATTAAAACACAAAAAGCATATTATAAAAATTCTTATATTTTGACATCTATCTCACCACAGCAAGCTCATAGCTCTACGTGCATTCCATGTGTGTGTAGGGCAGACTATCCTGAATCAGGCAATATAATTGCCATGTTGGAGGGATACTCTGGGGCTGAGCAATTTACAGAAATATGTGGTGTGTGATTTACGGAAATAAATGCCATTTTTTATTTAGTGATGAAAAATTACCTTTCTACGCTCCATATCTGTGACACGAACTGATCTGACCTGACTTGACCCGAGTTTGCGTGTTAGCCTGCGTGTGGCTATGGTGTAGGCACTCATAATGATTCTCTACAACAACAAGCTAGTCTTTGTCTGTTTTTATAAGCCAGAAGGATCGATATACATATACATGGATAGCCCTCTGTCTCCTCTTTCATCTGATATGATTGCCATATCTGTGCGATCACGGGTTTGCAAGTAATTCAAACGAGAGTGATGGGTGTGCAGGTGAAGGCAGAGAAGTATAGACTGTAAATATGATGCAATTTGATTTAATTTGATTTTTATGATTTGTTTCTAATTTTCATACTTGATCGTACAGACAAGTGCGTAGTCTCGTTGGAAAGCCCCACTTCTGCTCTGTCACGCAATAAAGGTTTCATCTCGCTGCGATGAACATTTCCGGAGCAATGTAACAGAGAAGAAAGGGTGTGTTTTTTGACACACTTTGCGTCAATTGGGTTCTAAGAGTAACTAAGCAGTTTTGGCAATTTCTTCCCTGTTTTCTCGCTTTTTGCTCGCAGGTTTATATTTCAACACATCAATCGTCAGTCTGCTGTTTCCTCCCTGTTCCTCCGACAACGTTCTATTCGCTTTCTGCTTCTTTTCGCTGGCTCTGCAAATATTTAATATTGTTTTCAGCCCTGTCCCTTGGCGGTAATGGGATGAGTGTGTGTGTGTGTGTGTGTGGGGGGGGGTGTACCTGTGTGTTTGTGTGTGTGTGTTGGAGGAGGGGGGGGTTATGTTGTGTGTTATGTAAATTTTACAGAGGGATAAATACGACACCGTGTGAAACTCGGACAAACAAACCAGACTTGATTAGAAATACATTATGGAGAATGGCAGCTGACTGTATAACAAAGCAGGCTTTGAGGACCTTTTGATTGATAAAGGATTTAATTTCCTCCAGAAGCAATCAAAAGGGACTTAATTGTGCTATGGAGGGTGTATTCAAAACTTTAAAATACATACAAGGTGACAGAAGTAGCCTATACAGATCACCTTGCAAAAACCACTGACGTTAATGCTAGCTAGCTAGCGGAAGATTGATACTGAGATATGTTGGGCTATGTTAACATTCGATGTAGTAAGAATATAGTAGTTGGCTAATGAGCATTTTAATCTTGGGATTTAACAGGGAACCTGGTTACTGTGCCCACGTTGTTGGCTTAGTAGCCTACATTATGTCGAGCTGTGTGAGAGCTGTCCTGTAGGCTACTGTTAATGAAATATACCCCCGTTTTCTAGTCTCTCGGGGAACCTTGGCTAATGGTTAAGTGCCTTGACTCAAGGGCACAATGGTGGAAGCCAGGTACTGAACCCACAACTTTTCAGGCTACTGCACGCTAGCCCAACTGCACGCTAGCCCAGCTCGTTAACCACTACACTACCACCACCCTACAGGCTACTGCACGCTAGCCCAGTTGCACGCTAGCCCAACTGCACGCTAGCCCAGCTTGTTAACCACGAGGCTACCACCACTTGTGCTTTGTCATATATATTTTATTGGGTTGAAGAAAATGGCTTGAATATTTTATTGGTGTATATTTGTGTTTTGAAATACTGTAATACGAGGTATCATGAGCGGTGGGGTGGAGAGGCGTCATGAGAACTCTACATTACAGCATCCTGAAAGAATTCTGACACCATAGTGATGCATCAAAGCAACAACACACAAATGCCATCAACAACACAAACACACAAATGCCATCAACAACACAAACACACAAATGCCATAAACAAGACCATCAACAAGACAAAGACATCAACAACACAAACACACAAACATCAGATGAACCACCCCCACCCAAATGCCATCAGCTAAATGAGCCATAATGACATTGCAGGGAAATCTGAGTGTGTGTGTTTTCTCATTCCTGATCTCTAAAGCCCTCCGTGCACTGGGGAAACCTGTGAGTGTGTGTGTTTTCTCATTTCGCCCATTTTAGAATAGAGGTTCCTGATCTCTAAGCTCTCTGTGCACTGGGGAAACCTGTGTGTGTGTGTCTTTTCATTCCTGATTTCTAAGCTCTCTGTGCTGTCATGGAAAGGCAGGAAGAACAGGAGCAGAAACAAATCGTATGAAAACGTGTATGTGACTGTGCGTGTATGTTTGTGTGGCTAGTAGTGGCATATACGTGTATGTGTGTGTGTATGGGTGTTTGGTTTGTGTGTGCATGCGGTGTGAATGTGCGTGTGTGCATGTGTGTGTTCGTATATGTGTGTGTGTGTGTGAGTGTGTGTGTGAGTGTGTTCGTATGTGTGTGTGAGTGTGCGTGTGTGCATGTGTGTGTTTGTATATGTGTGTGTGTTTGTATGTGTGTGTGTGTGTGCGTGTGTGTGTGTATGTGTCAGCTTCATAAAGAGCCCGCTCCTCTGCTGCTATTTTCATTCACACAAACTGATGAAAGATATTTGTGCCTGCTGTGGATTGCGATGAGATGTTAAATACTATTTTCGTTTGTTTTATCTGCAGCTGTGCAAAATACCTTATCGCCACTCCCCATTCCACATTTCTCTCAGACAGCATAACATGTGATTACTATGTCTGGCAATAACAATGAAACCAGGACAAGAATGTAATGATTAGGAGATGAGAGATAAAATAATAGCCTGAAATAAACATAAAGGACTTATGGGTCTTTTGTGGTTTTGCTAATGGAGGAGCTGTAATTTCCACTTCTGCATTTGTATTTGAGTGTCAGCTCGAGCTTCCATTCCCACATAATTGGTCTTGTGAGAACATTAAAAATGCCATAAACAACAACAAACAAACAAGGCATGAAGGGGAATAAGTGATTTCATGATAGGCTTATGGCCTATTAATAAGAAGGGATTATCGAGCATCATTGTTCACATTATGAGCTACTGGATTAATTGATTAACATTGATTAATCAATCGGTTGAATTGGAAAAAGAGGGGGTATGAAACTTTGATCCCTTTCTGAGGCGTCAAATGATATTATCCAAGTATAGATGGGTAGATGGTCTGATTAGTAAACTAAAGAGTTGCTCACACCCAGAACAATGACTAAATATAACTGTAACAGAACACCAAGAACAATGACTAAAGAGAACCGTAACAGAACACCAAGAACCATGACTTTAAAGAGAACCGTAACAGAACACCAAGAACAACTGTAGCTCTCACAGCGCAATAAGGGGAAGCACTTGATGCAAGTAGGGCTGGGACGGTGTGTGTGTCTGATGTGAGTAGGGCCCCAGTGTGTGTGTGTGTGTCTGATGCGAGTAGGGCCCCAGTGTGTGTGTGTCTGATGCGAGTAGGGCCCCAGTGTGTGTGTGTGTGTGTCTGATGCGAGTAGGGCCCCAGTATGTGTGTGTGTGTGTGTCTGATGCGAGTAGGGCCCCAGTGTGTGTGTGTCTGATGCGAGTAGGGCCCCAGTGTGTGTGTGTGTGGGTGTCTGATGCGAGTAGGGCCCCAGTGTGTGTGTGTGTGTCTGATGCGAGTAGGGCCCCAGTGGGAACGTACCTATGTCCCCTGGGTCCTATGTTCCCCGCTTTGTATGAGACCGGGGAACATAGGACCCTTTTTTAAAACCCTAACCCTAACCCCGAGCGGGGAACATAGGACCCTTTTTTAAAACCCTAACCCCGAGCATAGTTAGGATGACCCCGCCCCAGTGTGTGTGTCTGATGCGAGTGTGAGAGGTCATAAAGTCCATTGTGAGTTGACACAAATTATTCACTTTGACGAATTTATGTAGTCGATTACGTCGACTAATTGTCCCAGCCCTAGTTACTTTACTTTAAGTGGATTTGAAGCTTAAACCATGGTTTTCCTTACTTGAAACACCTTTGTTAAAATAGAAGACTGAAGTATGAATGAACGTGGAATGATAGTTAGCTCAGATTTCACTTTTTGTGGTCTTAATGCAACATTTTACAAAGCACTGACAGAGCCACCAAGGACTGTGAGCGAATCAACAGCAGATGTTAGCAAACCATTGTCTAACTAACTTAGCTCCTGTTAGTATGGTCAGAAAAGAATGAGATGACAGTCAAAAGATACAATTACAGTGCTGCTATCAATTTGGTCGGTATAACCCCATTTATGTTTTCATAAATACATCAACAATCAAACTGGCCTCCATCACTCAACCAATGCTAACCTAACTGTAACATTATTTTTTCCTATTATTGATGTAACATTAAGCTGGTATAAAATTAACGTACCTGCAGTAAAAACCAAGCATGTTCGATAAACATTCTCAGGTTTATTTTGGCTTCAAGAAGAAATGGGAATTACATTTCATGTGAAAATCATCCTAGACATTCTCTTCCGTAAACCCATGTTGTCCTTGTAGGAAGCGCCTATCATTTTTCCAACCTACTTTGGATTAACTTCCAATTTAACAAGTTACGTGTGTCTTGCAGCAAGACGCTGCGCCATCTGGTGGACAAACTACATAACGCCAATATTGGAAATGCAGCCTAAATGATGAATATACGGTTTTCTTTTACTGAATTTGTAATTATATATCGCCCGTTATAATTGCCAATACCGAAAGTATTTGCGTGCCTGTGTGTATATGTGTGTGCGAGTGATTATGTGTGTGTATGTGTGTGCATGTGTGTGTGTTTGTCCGTGTGTATGTGTGCGTGCGTATGTGTGTGTCTGTGCATGTGGATGTGAGTGTGTGTGCATGCATGTGTGCGTTTGCAAAAAAAGGCTGTGTGTGAGACAGTATAATCCTCTTCCAGCAACCCTTCCCTCAACACCACCATCTACAGGCCGATGGGTGTACGGGTGCAGCAACCCTTCCCTCAACACCACCATCTACAGGCCGATGGGTGTACGGGTGCAGCAACCCTTCCCTCAACACCACCATCTACAGGCCGATGGGTGTACGGGTGCAGCAACCCTTCCCTCAACACCACCATCTACAGCCCGATGGGTGTACGGGTGCAGCAACCCTTCCCTCAACACCACCATCTACAGGCCGATGGGTGTACGGGTGCAGCAAACCTTCCCTCAACACCACCATCTACAGGCCGATGGGTGTACGGGTGCAGCAACCCTTCCCTCAACACCACCATCTACAGGCCGATGGGTGTACGGGTGCAGCAACCCTTCCCTCAACACCACCATCTACAGGCCGATGGGTGTACGGGTGCCTCATCTGCCTCAGTGCGGCCCTTTTTAGCTCAACAAGATGCAGAAAAACTAATTCAGGCCTTTATCACTAGCAGGTTAGACTACTGCAATGCACTTTTCACTGGTCTTCCCAAAAAACATCTAAAGAAATTGGCACACAGAACTCTGCGGCTAGACAAGACCAAGAAGAGAGAACACATCACCCCTGTGTTGGCTGAACTGCACTGGCTCCCTGTTTCCTATATAATTGATTTTAAGGTTATGTTAATTACTTACAAAGCTCTAAATTGCATAGCACCTTCATATATCTCTGAGCTTTTAATATCTTATCAACCACAAAGGAAACTTAGATCATCCAATTCTAATCTTTTAATTGTACCCAAAGTGCTCCACAAGCAAAGTGGAGAAGCTGCTTTTATCCATTATGCCCCCAAACTATGGAACACCCTGCCTCTGTACATCAAGCAGGCGAGTTCAGTAAATATTTTTAAAAAAGATCTGAAAACATACCTGTATAGGAAAGCCTTTAGTTAACTCATCTTATCCTGTAGACTACTTTTTCAGATTATTCTACATCTGCTGCCATTGGAGGGCGCAGCCAGCCAGAAGCAGATAGGCTCCCCCTATTAAGTCAGGTTCTGCTCAAAGTTTCTTCCTGGAATATGGGAGTTTTTCCTTGCCACAGTTGCCATATGGCGTGCTTGTGGGGAGTAAAGGGTTAAGGCTGCCAGTCTTGAATGTCTGTGTATAAAGTCAAATAATTGCGACATATGCTAAGAACAAGCTAAGGCTGGCTGCTTGGAGTCCGCATCAACGGGGCCTAAGCATTTGTTAGCCTAGGCATTTGTCAGCAAAGCCTTTATATATCCATAGTGTAGCGTGACTATACAAATGTGAAGATGTGATAATAATTAACAATGAGAATCATAATTTGCTATTAAAATATTTTTAGTCATAGTGTGTTTTCTTAATTAAAAGCATAAACTGTTTTTTTCTAGAATAATTTGTTATGATTTTGCTTAAACTTAAAGGGCCCTATTTTAATGGTCTGAAACGGAAGTGTCTTCGCGCAAAACGCAAGTGACTTTGTGGGCGGATCTTGGGCGCTGATGCTAATATAAAATGGGGTGGTCTGAAGTAGCTACATTAATCATGGGTGTGGTTTGGGCGTAACGTGCAATAAACCAATCAGAGCGTCATCTCACATTCCCTTTAACAACAGGCACGCTTGTTCCATAGCTGATTGCTATTATGGTGGCGTATTTGCCAGGCGCAGCCAGGAGCGTTCACAGCGATATGGGGCCCTATCATGACATTCTAAAGTGCATCGTCACTCGTCAAAAGTCTATTCAAATTTAGTAGGATGTCCAGTTCACATTGGGAGGGTTTTCGTTCTCAAAAGTGGAGCGCATGGCGTAACAAGGTGTTCCTAGGTCTTTTAATCAGTCATATGGGTGTGTTTGGGGCGTAACATCATTTTAAACCAATGAGAATGACATCTGTCATTCCCTTTAACGGCGCAACGCGCGATATGTCAAATAAATGCATCGGTATTTTGGCATTCAACGGCGCATTTGAAGGAGGCTGCTTGCGAGACCGTTTGGAATAGTCATTCTTAAACCATGCTTTACTAAAACCTAGCATAGCCTTCACGCATTTGCACTCGTCTATTATTTGAACTCATTGGCAAAGTGAAACTAACTTCACCAAGGAGTCAGTCAACGACAAGACAGTTATATGCAGTTACTTTCACTATTGACTGACAATGGGTTACCATCGAAAACATAGGCTGGAAAAAGCAACACTTACCCTAATGTTGCTCAAATGACTGAATAAAACAACATTTATCCTGCAGATGAGTTGCTTATATCTCGTGACAGTGCGTCTTCAGCTGTGCTCCATACGTGTCTCTCGCCTCTCCCCTAATCACTTTTAACCGTCATTACCAATTTGCAAATGATGGTGAATAACTACTCATCATGAGATGTACAGTATTTCGTAATATCTTTATTCTAATTATGTTTACCATTGTAATCGTGCAATTTGTAATGCTTTGCATGGACGTGCGCTGGTGTGCCTTCATGAATGATAGAAGGATGGTGCGTGCACCTGCCAATATGACTGTTGACATGCGCTCTTAAAATAGCATATGAACAACTCGCCATTGACTTCTGACCAGGTTTAGGTGGTGTATGATAGCGATTTTTAGACAATGCGCCAGGTCCCTCCCTAGGTTGTTAATTGCCACACCCCTGGGCGCAATGCTTAAAAAATAAAGGTGCAAAATAACGAATTCAACTTCGCGCCAGTGAATAACGAACTTTACGCCATGCGAAAATACAGCCCATGATCACTGTTCAGTTGGGAACAGTTAGCTATTGATTTTTCATCTTGACAAAATGTAATACAGAATTGTCACAAAGACATACTTTCCGATGTTTTGGGATCATTCTCACTGAATCACGAGGTTATGAATACATGGTGATATATTTGCAATGTACAATGTAATCTAACATTACCTCTCTATAGACAATGCATATCTTCCGTCAGTTAATCTCTTCTCTCCCGTGCTGCCGCTGGGGCATTTGGGTTAAATGGCATCGGCATGCAGTTCAACATCACGTCTCCTTAAGTCCTCTAACATTACCTAATTTATGTCATCAACACATCAGTGATTTGTGAAAATGTGTACGCTAGATTTATGCCTATTTTTTCACATGGACACCACACTGATTTCCCTCGAGTGGTAATATTTTTCTTTGAAATTATGTATGGTTTACAGAAATGGGAACTACATTGTATAGATGAGAGGAGCTAAGTGTGCGTTGCGCAGCACAGGCGGCCAAGCAAGGGCTTCGTTTAAGTTGACCTAACTTTCAACTCTGCACAGTATCCCATTAACTGCGTGACAGTAGACTATTTACAATATTTTCTGTAAAGCAGAGTTTGTAAACACATTATCATCAACTTAATTCACGCACAACATTTATTTGAACAGGAGAGAGAATAACAATGAATGGATGCAGCAACTACAGAAATTGTACAGAAATTGTAACCATACTTGCTGCTTTCTTGTACTATCTGTTGCTGGTTAACAGCACATGAAAAGCTGATTTAAGCTAATTCACTAACTCAAGACTTCAAGGCCATCATGGATATAAAAAGTTTTTTGAAAATAACGAAAGGATGGAGGGAACATAGCAAAGCTTGGAGTTATTTCAGATGGGCTACAACAAGGTAGGCAAAATTATGGTGCTTAAAACCTTACACAACGGTAAATTGGAACAAAACTAAAAGTAACTTTAGCCTTTATAGGGCTGTAGCCTATAAAGTTGTCCAGATTAATAGGTCGTAATTAGGCGTTGTTGTAAAGATATTGCATGTAGATGTTGTACTTTATAGGCTACTAAATATTTAGGTCACCAAAGCACGAACAAAACCGGGAAATGGACAAATATTATCAAGGCTTTGAATGTTTCCGTCTGTGCACGGGGGTGTCTGTAGATTGGTGTGCAACGCATTCATTCATGCAGGCCTGTGGTCATGCATGCGCCCTTAAAATAGCATCTGCATTTTCGCCACAGACTTTAGACCAGGGAGTTCCTGGTCTGTGGCGGAATTGTTTTCTGAAACTGCAAAATATCAACAGTGAACGTTTGCGCCGGAACACGCCCCGTCTTTTCGCTGAACCGCCCCCGTGGGCGCAATCGAATTCCCTAATTTACAGGCATGTACCTGTGGAGGGAAAATTCCAATATGCGCTGACTACAAAATAGGAAAGACAAACGCGCCAGTATACAAAGTCAATTGCGCCGGGACGGAAGATAGAGCCCAAAGAGTGTTTTTCTTAAACATAAAAGAAAGTTTGCTTATAAAACTTAAATTGTTTTGCTCAGACTTAAGGAATATTTACTTGAAACATAAAATGTGTTTGCTTAGATATAAAAAGATTGTGTTAGAATTAAAGTGTGTTATGCTAAATGAGATGTGCTTTGAACAAAATGTAAAGACAGAACATAATGTACCAGCTGTAAGAAACTGTTAGTCAGCAAAACAAAAAGCTGACTGGCAACTAAAAAAAAAAAAAAAAAGCAGAACCAATATTTCATGGCAAGACATAATACCAAACTTGGACATGTTCTGCCTGACCGAGAGGGGTATAAAAAGAGAACGGCCCCTTGTTCAGGGTTCTTGGTTCTTCTTTTTCTTTTTCACTTTTCTTTGGACCGAGCATTTAGCCTTTAGACTTAGACAGTTTTCATTCCTTGTATTTTTGTTTGTATTTAATAAAAGTCAAAATCCTAACCTTTGATTAGGAGTTTGTAAAAAGACCGTCTAGCGTTTTTTTCGTATTTTTCTGCCTCTCCTGTGTTGCTGAGAACCCCGGATGCCTTGCAATAGGGCCTCCTGCTCCAAAGATTTGACATCCCTCCGGGTAAGTAAGCTGGACCGTTTGAGGGCTACTTTCTAAGACACTGTATATGGGCAAAAAACACACTGCACTGACATACACAGGAGTAGCGAACTCAGCCAGGCATTTGGGAAGGAAAGTCCTATGCTCCAGGGCAGAGAAAAAACCAAAAAGGCTTTGTTAGCAAATTTATTTGGCGCAACAAATTGTTTGTGAAGCTAAAGTCTAGGACCCGTTGTGGTCTAAATGCACATCACACACCCAAGCGAGGATACGGAAATCTGCCTGATAAATACAAGTGTATTTATAGATAGAATCTAAATTGTTATAGATCCGTTGTGGTCAATTGAAGTTCTTATATGTTACAAGAACTATCATTTAAAAAGGAGCAGATTTTCTCTCAAATCTGGACGGCCAGACGAACGTCCGTAGTGAGTTTCTGACCTCTTTCAGATGTTAATGACAAACAACTCTTGCAAATACAGCTCTGAATTTCTTCCTCTTTTAGTGAAGTTAACCACATTTTGAACTACAAGTCGAAGGGAACAGGGAATAGCGACTAAGAGATAGAGAGAGACTCTGAAGTGGTCTATTTTCCTTAGCCCCTAAACCCCAAATTAGGGATTTTGATTCAGATAGGGAGAGCCTCTCCATCAAGTCAATCCTCTTGTACAGCCTAAACCCGTCGAAAAGGGGCCCCCGCACCAGACACACACACTGAAAGATACTTCCTCTTTTACCCTGTGATATTATCACAGTCCGAAGACGAACACCAACAGGAGTAGCGATCTCAACTGTGTTAAAGGGAATCCCTTTGGACACCAGAATAGTCACAAAACGCACACCTCCTCTTTTACCCTGTGAAATCCTCACAGTCCGAAGACGAGCGCACCCACACCTACAGGAGTAGCGATCTCTACTGTGTTACGGGAGCCCCGTAAACACTAGAGTGGACACAAAACGCAACAATAGTAGTATAATAGTATTTCTGATATGTTGCTGATTGGATCATAAACGGCCACAGCAACAAAGGGGAATGACTGACTCTTCTCTAATAACTGTGTTACATGTTATTTTCTATATTTCTGATATGTTGCTGATTGGATCATAAACGGCCACAGCAATGAAGAAAAGTGAAAGTGATTGATAATGACTGACTGACTCTATTATTGTGTTACATGCTCCAAATGATTGTGTTACATGCTCCAAACTTTGAGCTGCATTCTGTGTATGAAAGGTGCTATACAAATAAAGCTTATTATTAGTATTATTACTTTTTGAAAAAAAATTGAAAATCAATCTGTCCCTTGAATAATTTTGTTCCATTAACCAAATAAAACTTCCATGAGAAATGTTATTGAATTCTATTTATGTTTAGGTGGCCCACCGAGCCTCTGAAGTTTCCAACTAAAGACGTCCATAAAGCTAGGCTGAAAATATAATTTTTTCTTAAATAACGGCAAAAATAATGGGTCTAGTCCTATAATGTCAATGGAAGTTGAATATAAATATGGACTTTCCGCATCATTTGGTGTGAGTTGTGTGTCTCTATCTTTATTACTTCCTGAGATATGTCAGTAGTGTACATTTTGGGGAAGCAGCCAGACCAACAGATATCTTGTCTTAGCTGAATTACTGAAGCTAAGCAGGTGTGGGCCTGGTTAGTACTTGGAAGGGAGGCCTCCTTGGAAAAACTAGGTTGCTGCTGGAAGTGGTGTTGGTGGGTGGTCAGTAGGCGGCTCTCTTCCCTCTGGCCAAAAAAATCGATCCCAATGCCCCAGTGCAGTGACGAGGACACTGTACTGTAGGAGATGCCATCCTTCGGATGAGACGTTAAACTGACAGTCCTGACTCACTGTGGTCATTAAAGATCCCATAGCACTTATCGCAAAGAGTAGGGGATTCCTGGCTAAATTTCTAACCTGGCTCATTCAATCTGGCCCCCTAATCATCCCCCACTGTAATTTGCTCATTCACTCCCTCACTCTCCACCTCAAGCTGGTGTGTGGTGAGCGTTCTGGCGCATAATGGCTGCCGTGCATCACCCAGGTGGGTGCTACACATTGGTGGTGGTTAGTGAGGTCCCCCTTTCCATGTGAAGCGCTTTGAGTGTTGAGAAAAGCAGTATATAAATGACACGTGTTGTTGTTGGAAGATGCAATAAAAATTGCCTTTGCCAGGCATTTTCAATAAACAGCATGAAAGTAAACTATCAATAAAAGCTTGCTGTCATGGGTATTCCCAGTACCAAAAGGCTGGAAAACAATTAATATGTGGCCCACCAAGTCGATGTAAAATATGTATCATATTTGAAAGTTGCCATTTATACTATAATCCGATCAGTCATTATCCCTTCACATTCACACGATTTGCTGATTCCCACTTTGTTCTGTTTTCTGATGAACCATCCGAAAGATACCACATGAAGCACCTGAGAACTTGACGACAGTTTGGAAGACGGGGTCTAGTGATAATCGAGTCATCCTGAACAAGGCAACTGCCCAAACCAAATATCCAAGACGATTGTCTTGTAGACAGAGTACATTTTGAACACTGTGGATTGGCATTAGGCTACTAATACACTCTCCACTAAAAGCCATGTTGCAAAAAAGTTCATGTAATCCTGTGTGATCAACTACTACTCTACACTAAACAAAACATTCCCACGCATGTAGCCTATATCTGATTTGGAATTATGAGATTTTTATAACACAGTTAGCCCGGTTAAAACCAGACCCTTCTCAGTCGTAACTGAGAGTGGGTCTGGGGAAGGTTCGTTCCCAGCCCATTTCCAAAGGGCGTTCCCAAACGGACGCCGATCAAAATGCCTTGGACGCAATAGGAGAGGCCAAAAACCAATCAGAGCAACGAAAGAGACAAGAGTGACGGAAACACAATTTGCAACACTGTCTGGTTGTAGGGAGAAGCAGGAAGAATTAACCACTTTTTATAGCCTGGCGGGCCATCCTATATCATTGAAATGTATAGTCTGGAATCGAACCATTAACCTCGCTTAATCCAAGGGGCGGGCAGAGAATTGTCTTTCAAACTCCCTAGGCATGCAATAGGCCAGCGCTACGACCATATCCGTATCCGGTCGGCAAAACAGCAAATACATCCTTCTTCGAAAGGAATGACTTAAGTGCATTGTGTTGCTCAACTTTCAAAGAAAAGCACAAGTCCAACTCCTCCAAAGTTGATGCCAACGCCGATTCAAACAACCGCTCTTCGTTCGCCATAGCCACCTTTCTTGTTGTTCACCGTCGCAGGACTGTCGTTATCCTGTTAAGCCCGCCTTAAGACTCTCTAACAAAATAGAGCGCTGTGATTGGATGACGTCCACGGCGTCAGCCAATAGAAATCCCTATGGTTTGATACTAGACGTACAGGCTGAGCAAATTAATTTGCCGCCGCTAGGGTGCGTCTAGATTTTTAGGCTACACTTTTTAATTAAACGTAGGCTAATTTACAAAGACATCGTGCCACATTGAAAACTAATATTTTGTCACTAGCAATTTACATCTGCCCTCTGTCAAACACAATTGCATTTTCAGCTCTGAACAAAACCGTTCACGTTCAAACAAGCATTTTGTTTCATTCGTCCTTTCTGGCTGACCGGGACATATAAAGCAGGAATGGGGGACGAGACACTGAAATGTTCAAAGCAATTATACCGGAATTGTTTCAAGGCAAACACTGAAGTGTAGCATTCGAGTTATGCTCGCATAGCACACCAATTCAAAAGTAGCCTATGTGTTTTCTGTCGGCTACGTGTCCAGCTACTATAGTCCTATAAATGAACAGAATATCAAACCGTTTTCAGTAGCCTACCACTGTTGCAGATATTACATAGGTATCCCTTACATACATGTTTGTACAATGTTGCATATTCCAACATAAGGAAGCAGTTAAGAAACTTCTAACTCCCTGTCTTAAACCAACGTGGTGTCAGCAGCAGCCATCGTTGATGTTTATTTAAAAAACCCTGGCTTATTCAACAGGGTGCGCTATCGTCATCGTGTAAAGCCCGACTCAAGGGTTCTGATTGGTGCCTCGATCTAGGAAAATTGGAAATGGGCTAGAATGGGTTCTTGGCCAGACGGACTTTCAGAGTGAATCTCGAATTTGCCGGAAGTATGTCTGTTTTTTTCCCAGGCTATAACACAGTAGCAACAACAGTTAAAACTAGAAAATGCAATTCCAGGGCATTACCATTGCATGTAAATGCAAAAAAACTGCTGTGTATAACATTATATTACTTACAGTATGATTATTCAGATTACACAGTCTTACAGTATTCTTGAAAACCACTTACTTGGTTAGATGTTAGCTTAGAGTATATGACAGTCAGTAAAAATAAATGGTCAATTCAATATTGATCAACATTCTTTGTTTTAATACAGCAGAATGATACTCAGAATACACTAATAAACACTTACTAATGTAAGCTTGAACTAAAAATCACAGTGTGTGTATATATATATAGACAGAACTTGATAATGCCAATCATATTATCCTAAGACAGATCTATTTATCAGTGGTAACTCTGAACTGGCAGCAACAGCTAGAGGCCTCAGTTAATGGTATTAGGTCAAATTTGATTGTGATATATACACTGAAGAATAAAAGAGTCAGCCCTTCAGATGATCAGTTTTAGACAGAACGACAGAACTAGACAGAACTTATTTTTCACACAGCACAGCTCAGGTCTAAAAAGAGAGGTCTAACAACACAGCTATGTTTCACAGATGTTACAGCACAGGAATGATTCAAAGGTATGAATGGTTGACAAATAAGATTCACAGGTATACATGTTCCCTATAGTTAGTGAGTATAGTCCTCACACCACAATATAGTTCTCAGAATGTCTCAGTGTAGATCTCAGATAAGTCTCAGTATGGTTAAATGGTATGTGAACAGATATGGTTACATGTTTGTAAGAATGTATGTTAGTATGTTGCTAGCAACATTGTCAGAGATGTATGGTTGACAGGTGTGCACACAGACAGGCACACACGTAATGTCATACATGGTCATCACCACTGGTCTGGTCTGGAACCTAAAAGACAAAAGCAAACAAGTTTAACAGTTGTGCCAAAACAATACAAGGAATGTCTGCAATTGTAGCCTATTCATGGCTTTCATAAGGTACCTTTCCACAGGGGTATAATCAAGCACCAAATGCATTCATAATCTAGGTGCTTGCTTGTATACACCTGTGGAAAGGAACGATTAATGACAAGTGTTACAATACACATTAAGGTGTTTTTCATCAAATAACATATTATTCAAAATAGAAAAAACAAATGTTTTTCTGAGAAAAATCACCAAAATATGTATGACAACATAAAGAAACCCAATGTTTATCCAGTGAGCTGTGTGCTTTATGCTCTTAATACAGTTATTATTCAAATAACTACTGGGTAACAAATTGATAATAGTGAAATTATGTGAAATATACCCCCATATTGCCAGGCGATTTCCTGAATTTGTCAACAATTTCGACCATTCATAAAGGGTAATGGTGGGCCACCTAAATATTATCCAATTTACTTCAAAATTTACTAGGAATGTTTTTTTGCTCAATTGAACATAATAAGAATAGGGACAGATTAATTTGCATATGTCAAGGTGGATGATGCAGTCACTAAATATACACATAAATTAATTTATTTTATAGCCCCCATGGATGAAATTCCACAAAACTTGGCATACCCCCAGAGGATGCCAGGTTAATCATACACATAAAATGTTGAGAGGGGGGGGGGGTAGACCTTGGTTTCAGGTTTCTACGACCTTCCTATCAAGAGATAAATGGCTAAGAAACCCTAGTCATTGACCATTTTGTTATTTTTTAACATCTCGAGAACCGAAGGTCGTAGAAACTTGAAATCCACCACACATAATTTGGCCGCAAGCTTTCCAACGGTACCACCCACGAGTTTCTACGATGTGCGGTTCATGAGCTACGAATTTTTCAAAATAATAAAATAATGAACCTTTGTGCGCATATTTCCTGACAACGTACAATGATGAGAGTAGTACCGTTGGAAAGGCCGTGGTCGACTTTGGGGGGGGGGGGGTTGAACTTGGTTTGAACCTTCCTATCAAGAGATACAAATATGTAAAGAATGAATGTTGACAAATGTTTTCATAAAATAACTTTGTTTTGGGTATTTGTTTGACTGCTACGAAGACAGAGCCTGCTAACCAGCATAGCATCAGCAATAGCATAGCACTGAAATGGAAGACCCACAGGCCACAGGGCTTGAGAATATGGAGAACCTCCATGCTGCCTACGGCGAGGCAGCTAGCGTGGAGGTGTTCTTGGCATCGGAGGATGTCCGAATTCCGCTCTAGAGATGGGTCGGCCACGAATGAACTAGTTCGTTCGAACGGGTCTTTAAAATGAACCACCTGAACTGGTTCACCTTTCCAGTTCTTGTTCGTTCGTCGCTGAATCACACTGACCTAGTGCTGCTGTGAATGCCTATGGCCCAGCTTCCTAAGGCGAGAGCCAAACCAATCGTATGCTGTTGTCTGTATTGTTTCTAAAACGTTCTCATCGAATTAGCCAATGAGGGGCATGAAAGCATAGCAACCGTTTCCATGAAAGAAAAAAACAAATGGGCTAGTGAGACTATTGGGAGAGCATACGATAAAAAATGGTTTACATTAACCATTCCATTTTGCATTTCAGTATTGGCATTTACATTTAAATATCTGTCTAATGGTAAATGCATGCTGTCTTTGTATTTTCTGTGTCATGCCAGGTTAATAAATGTCTCTTCAATCTGTCTCGTTCGTTCGTTCCTTCTCACACCAAGACCCCCCACCTGTTTCACTTCGGTCTGTCGTTCTCGTTAAGTCAGTCACTCGTTCTTGGCTAGAAGCAGAGTGATTATGGCTCTGTAGCCTAGGCAAAATGGGGACTTGAAACCTTTTCATCCATATAATCTTTCTGCCAAGCCTTTAAACATGTTTGTCGGCATAGCCTACTGGGTCTTTGTTCCTTTATGAATGAACACATTTTTAAAAAAGAAATTAGCTGATCTAGCCGTAGTCTACTCTATACCTTCAATATGTCAATTTAATGTTCAAGGTGAATGAACACATTAGCTACTGCTGTTTTGTCTAAAAGTACACATAATCATGAAGTTGCAGCTATATTTGCCGCTACAATTACAGTGTTGTGTTAACCGTTTTCACAAACGAGGAGCTGAGAACCTGCATTCCATGATTCACCGCTGAGCTACGTTGTAGGCTACCGGAAATGCGACTGAACGAAAGAACGAACGATTCATAACGAATCATCTTGGCGAACTGAACGACGCGAACTGTGTCATGAGAACGAACGACAAAATCCACCTCTATTCCGCTCCATGCCTGCACAATTGACGACCCACAGAAGAATTTGCAATTCACCTGTGACGTAGACCAGAGTCATGCACGGGTCCAATTTTTGAAATCCGCACCCACCCGTACCCGTCATGTTTAAAACCGCATCCGACCCGTTTTCCGACACCAGAGCTAGTTAAATTCCATACCATTTAATAAAACAAACACCCGACCTGTACCCGAGTTAAAATCAGTCTACCACCCGAGTTAAACAGACACATTTAAGGAACTAATTACACAACCATTAACACTGCAGATCCAACTTCAGCTGAAGTTGACAGGCCTATCCTACATGATGAAAAGTAGGCTACCACAATACAACACTCCGAATGATAACATTTTACCACTCTTCAAACTGATGCGGCTACAAGGCTATCGCCACGCAAATGCCTAATTTAGGATTCAAAGACCGCCTTGCACACACATCACTAAATTTATTAACAGCAGCAGTAGGCTAGCCTACATGAAATGAAGAGGTTACATGCAGCTATTCCGACATTGGCATCTAATTTTCAAGCGTCCCACTATTGCGACGTTTTTTTTTTTCATTGTCGGAGTAGCGACACTTGACCTTTTCTTTCAAACGTACTGCCATTCCGACACGAGGTCATTAACAGTGGCGTAGCCAGGATTTTTCAACGGAGTGGCCTAGGGTTGGCCTTTATTTTTTTATTCCAATATGGGCAGCATAGGCCTACAGTAATCGTCCCAACTTTAAACAACACACAAACAAAATTCAATCAATTTGCAATGACCACGGCTGAAGAGTATAGTATGACTATTCATTAGGCCTACATAATTAGCCCATATGAAACTTCTGTGGCCTTTAATGGTGCGGATTATGCATGATGCAGCGTATGCGGGAAATTACTGTATTAATATAAATGGCAGTACAATTATCATTGTACTTAAATCAATGAATGTGATTATGTCCTAGTTACCTGCGCTTTAGTGTCGTACACTGACATTCGTCAATGGGGATAGTCGCCGACTCTCATTAGATGTGGATATTTGGAGGCAAGGATAGCCTTCAAGAAACAAGGTTAATCGCAGTTGCTGTAAGACATTCGGCCCTTCTCCAGTCTCTCTCAAAATCAAAACACCCAATTCACGCTTGGACTTTTCGATTATGTTTCTAAATGTTGGGACTGATGGAGACTGAACTCTGGGGGTTATTTGAACTTTCGTTGTGAAGTGGTTTACTGTAAAAGGAGTGTTGGATATCCCGTCTGTCTTTGCACAATTATAGGGCCATGATAATGCATGCGCTAGCCTAGAGTCGAGAGAAAGAAGACTAAATAAATATGCAGACATGTTATGTGCAATTCAACAACTGCACGCATGACATGTAAAAAATATAGGCTTAGCCTACATTATTGTGTAGTAAATTGAGTTTATCCAACCTGCTGGCAAGCCAAAATGTGTTGCAACTTGAATATATCGCACACCCAGTTTGAACACCCTGATGGACACTGAACTCTGGGGGTTATTTGAAGGTTCACTGAAATGGTTTAGGCTACTGGAGCATAAAAATTCCGCCCATCTTTGCGCAATTGGCCATTGATTAACAGCCATTAATTAATTAATCTAGGTGGCCTGGACGCACAGAGTTTGTTTGATGCATGGAGTTTCCGACCGTTCTCCCCTGAGAGCTTAGAGAATAAAATGAGGAGAGCCACCTGTGTTTTTACATAATGTGTAACATTTATTCACATGGCCAGTTCAAAATCACCTAAGGTTTTGACTGAAAAGTGTGCCGATATCAATTATTGGGAAAAACATTGTTTGGAGTGGATGGCGGGTGGATTGTTGATGTCTGCAGCTGCAGATGACATGACTAGAGTTCATCCATGCATGTTGGAATTTGATAGGATACAGAAACTGCAGAGATAAATTGAAAATGAGGATTGGTAATGTCGGAATAGCGGTACTAAAAAAAATCGGAGTAGGGGCATGTCTAAATAGAGGCATGTCGTAATAACGGTATGTCGTAATAGAGGGTCGTCGTAATAACGGGATATCGTAATAAAGAGTGAACCCCAAATGAAGGAATGATTCGGTCATAGCCTACACCGGATTATGCTTTAGCCTATGAAACTTTATGCAAGTAGGCATAAGACATGTGACACACTATCCCGTTTATTTGAGTGCAAGATTGAATGGGAAAAAATGTGGCCTACCTTTTCCCACGCATAGGAGAAATCTTGCTCGCTTGCAGGGATGGCAATAGATCTCACAATCTAAGCAATATTGGGAAATAAACAAGCATGCTCTCTCCACCATGACAAAATGTCAAAAGAGTCATCTTTAGATGTTTTTTAATCAATGTAAGCAGCCACTTCGTTCTGAAAGACTGCAGGCAGATCCCGCCGCGCATGTGATTTTTAAAAGTGAAAGTATGGCGCCTAGAAAGTTTTGGGAAGGCATGTAGGTTACACACGAAATATGCATTTCAAATGCTTTTATCAACTGGAATTGCAGGCATATTATTTAGGATGTGTTACTATGTATAAAATAGGGTTACGTATGCACATGATGTTTATGAAAGGCCAATTCCGATTTAGACCCGTGTCCGACCCGACCCACACCCGCATCCGACACAGTAGAATGTTTTTCACCCATTTCATCAAAATGTGCGGGGGTACCCGAACCCGTGCAGGACTCTGACGTGGACGGCTTGGTGATAGAGCTGAAGTCGGTGACTGGCCTCCAACGGGGGCTGAATCATTTGTATCTGCCCAAGGTAGGCATAAATGTGAAACCATATTATATTTACTGGAAGAAGCACATTGACTTGGGTAACTCAAGGGTCAAAAGTCATTGAACCACATTTGTGGAATCACTCTGGCTTACCTGGATGGGGGGTACTATTTGAATTTGACCGCTTACCCCAAAAACAAACAGCGCCCAAGTCCCCTGCTTGAGGAATCGCAGACGATTAAAGGAGTGGTTGAAACTGCTGTCAGTGAAGTTGTCATCAGCTTTCAGGAGCAACTTCAAATGATGAGCGATGAAGACCTGAGAATGCCTTCAATGGCAAAACCATGCCTCACAAAGACGGGCAAGTTCCATGTCTTGAGGAGGGATCAGGTCTTCATACTCTCCTTGCAGCACCGGACCATTCAGCATGCAAATGACACCGCAATGTAGACCAACAACACCAACTAAAATGACCAGCTTGAGGTGGTACGACAAGCAAAACCAGTTGAATCACCATCGTAAACTGGGTAAACCAGCTGAAGGTATGTTTTCACAAGAGATTTGCTAGTCTAGCTGGTCAGCCATCATAGGGTGGTCAAACAAGCTGGTCAGGCTGTTTTTTTCATCAGGGATGTTTCAGTTTGCCTTCAGTTTTCCATGAATGTCTGTGAACAATGGCAAATGGATGGAGGACGTAGTTTTTCACAAACGTTAGATAGGAACATGCAGGGGCTAGGCAGCGGTTACCGTTGAGATGGAATTCTTTTAAATTTAACAGTGCAAAGGAAACCTATTGCATATTGCATTCCATTAGAGTGACTGGGTGAATAATGTTATTCATTGTAGAAAGACAACAATTGTGGAAAATAGTGGATGAGAAAATAAGGTAAATTATATAGTTGTTACGCCTTTCCCGCCAGTTTGTTTGAATTTGTCCAGTGTTTCTTCAAGTGTGGTCCGGGGACCACTGGTGGTCCGCAAGCTATCCCAAGTGGTCCGCGAGCAGACGTGGTAAAATATAATATAGATGAGTTGTTTGCAATATTGAACCAACTTGTATGTAAATCCAAACAGTTCTGCAACACTGTCTATGTAAGATATGCCAGTCTAAATCATATGAATCCTCTGACACAATAAGCAAAGTGCAAAGACAATAAGCAAGATGGTTCAGTGAGTAGGCCTATATTGTTGAAGTAGGTCTAATCTTTTTTTTGTTTTTTAGGTGGTCCGTGCGTTTCTTTTTTATTGGTTAAGTGGTCCTTCGTCTGAAAAAGTTTGAGAAACACTGGCCTACAGTGGGTCCCCGTTAAGTTTGGACGGGTTACTTCATGAATCACGCACCCCATTTTCTCAGTAGAAATGGCACAAACTGCAGTTGACACAAACAACCACAAGGTGTCACTTGGGTGCCACTACTATTTTTGATGCGACTGACTTACTGCTTCCATGATGCAGCGGAAGCACGGGAACTTAAATTGATCACGGTAGTTTAAGCTTACACTTGACAAAACATTCTAATATGAAAATGTAGATGCAATTGTTGTAAAATGGTGCAGCTCCTTTAAGAAAGCACCATGTGCAGGGATGGAGAGAAAGCGAGAGGGGATAGGCCTATGTGTGTTAGAACTTAGCGTGTGGAAAAAGTATGTGCTGTTGAGACTGGAGTGAGTCATATTCAAAATAATGCAAAAAAAAGCAATTATCCTCATTCATTGCAACCAAAGCATGCCTGCTTGCCGACGTTCAAACGAAAAATATATCAAAGCACCTTTTGCGTTTGAATGTAGCACGAAATTGTTTTTAAACAGCTGGACAAATGATTTAGCTAATTGATTATATAACCTGTACACCAGCAATTGTTGAACATTTACCTGTACAAGTACATTGACAGTAGCCCAGCCTAACAGCATGTTGTAGGCCTACTGTAGAAATTTCACTTAAATTGCAACCGCAACATGCCTGCTTGCCAACGTTCAAACGACAACGAAAAAGATAATAAAACAACAAGAGGGTTGAGTCTGAATGACACTGAGTTTTTAGACACTGAGTTTTTGTAGTTAAGAAATATTTTCGTATAAAGAAATGGTCATTCTTCAATCTCCTTCACTGACGCCTATGGAAAAGGCTTAACGTCCCAAAACAACGATCAATGATCATCAAATTTCTCTCTCACATTGCTCCTCATAACCATCTATAAAAAAGTGTTTTTTCTTTTCTTTTTGAGCACATCCGAATCCCAGGACATAACGCACTGGACCTTATAATAGGCTCGAGATATAATTCCAAAGGGGGCAGATAGGGGCCACTGCACTTAAAACTTAAAAAGATGAAGCTTTCCGAACTTTGAAATTGCGATCAGTGACTGGCATCGGGTGAACGAAGCTTTTCGAAGTTGAACAGGCTATTAAAAACTATTTGCGCACCTCCATGTCACAGGAGAGACTGGGCTCTCCCTTCTATGAAAAAGACGTTAGGCTACCTGCAAACTGGCCTATGATTTCATTGCTGAGTTTGCGGCAAAGCAAGAAAATGTTTTTTTTTCCTGAGTCAAGATATGGCGAGTCAGTGTCATTTATTTGTCCAATGTTAGCCTATAGATACAGACCAGTACATCTTATCAATAGTTTGAATGTCGTGTGTGTTTCTGCTCATTGACAAATACCGTTCAGCACAATGATTCATGCCCAATTAATTCCCCCTGTTAAAGTGTTCGCCTTTGTTACACTATTTGGTTTCGTGATGTAGCCTATGATAAACACCATATGGCCAAATATGTGACTCAGCTAATGTTATAGGCTATACAATTGAATTTCCCCTCTTAAAGGCAAGCTGGTGTAGCTTATTAGACTAGGCTACTATTAAAATACACCGACGGTAGCCTTGACTATGTGTAAAGTAAGCTATCGCATGATTTCATGCACGTAAGTGAAAAGGGCCTTGCATCTGTCAAGTTCGCACAGGGCCTTGCATCCCCTTGCGACGGCCCTGCAGCTCCTCCTAAGACAGCGAGGAAAAAGTTAAAATACGCGATAAACCCGGGAAAAGTTGACAGGTTTGTTTCGGTCCCGGTGATTATTTGTGAAATTGTGCAAACGACAGCCTTTTCAAGGCATTTCAAGGAAGGAGTCGTAGCATGCAAGCTCCCAAATTGACCCAGTAGCCTAAGGCATCAATAAATTGTTGGGACTGGGGAGGGTCATGCGTTTTTTCTCA
Source organism: Alosa pseudoharengus (assembly GCF_046254945.1). Classification (NCBI taxonomy): domain Eukaryota; kingdom Metazoa; phylum Chordata; class Actinopteri; order Clupeiformes; family Clupeidae; genus Alosa; species Alosa pseudoharengus. Next base: position 157,214 of record NW_027468685.1, read on the forward strand.
ATCACTTTGGAGGGTCATAGAAAAAATTCTTGCTGGCGAGGGAGGGTCACGTCTTTTTTGACTAACGCTCCCAAAACTCCTCCGGTAGCCCCTTAATTAAATAAATAACGAACAGTCCCTAATTGATTAATAGCCTAGGCCTACACCAGCAATTGTTGAACATTGACCTGTACAGGACATTGACAGTAGCCCAGCCTAACAAGCAAATGTTGCAAAATACATCAAAAGACGCAATTAATCAGAAATAAATAATGTAATCTGCATCGCTTTATTTAACAAAGACATTGAAGACATTACTTTCTTGATAAACATCAATTAGCAATGAATGACTAGATGATATCAGAATGCTTTTTTTTTATTGAAGTCACGTTTTGTCTTCATTCACAAAACAAATTATGAAAACATAACATGAAAAAGATACAACACACACATTAACAATCTTCTTAAAACAAGAAATACAATAAATGAACACAATTCACTTTATTATCACTTAAACAACAAAAAATTAATCACTCAGCCTAATGGGAAGGAGCTTCCTCTCCTTTATCATAGTCTTTTAAGAATCTTCATAATCTTGTAGCTGATATCAGGATGATCTGTGATAACTTTGGTGCATCTTTTACAAAATGCACTGATTTTCTCAGTGACATCACGGTTTCTAAGCAGGTTGTTTTAGCTTTGAGGCGACGCAATGTAAAGTTCTCCTATGGCTGCATTGTTGACAATAGTGTTTCGGTCCACTCCAATCTTCTCACAGGACCGCGTGATAGAGCTATGCCCCTTTTTTATGTAGGTTTTATGACAACCTCATCTGGACCACGGGCAGAGAAAAGTAAGTAGAACATTAGTAATTTATTTGTGTAGTGTGTTACACAGAAATAGCCAGTCCTTCAAAATGACCTATGCAGCTCGTTAGCTATGCCCACAATATCTTGGAGCACCTATCGCATAGGTCTAACTGCTATTGGTGGCTTTAAGAGCCATGTAGAGAGTTGTTGCACTCCATAATATGCAGCAGCTACAAATACATCATCACCACAGGCCTTTATATGGCTATGTGTGCAGCATCACCACAGGCCTTTATATGGCTATGTGTGACAGAATGCAGGCCAGCATCACCACAGGCCTTTACAGTGGGGAAAATAAGTATTTGAACCCATGCTAAAGTTGACTAAAATGCTCATTGGGTTCAATGCAAATTAAACCAGCTAATAGGCTAACTGAAAAACACACCATGCCAATCTCTAGGTATGGTGAAGGTATGTGATGATGTGGGGCTATTTTAATTCCAAAGGCCAAGGGAACTTTATCAGGATGCATAGTATCCTGGATCCATCAAATAAGTGGCCTTTAAAAATAAAGAAATCTGCCTGCCTCTATGGGAATTTATCATAGGGGTCAAATACTTATTGCCCCTGTAATTTAAGGAAGAACATTTATTTATTTACGATACATTCTTCATTCACTAAGAAAATTAGTGTCCTTAAAGGTCTCATCTCATCGTTTTTTCTCCAGTGCGTCCTTATCCGATTCTGCCTGTGCTGTGCTCCATATTCAACTTTACAGTGCTAAAACCTGGCTAAAACTCGAGTCAAAACTGTTGCACAAAATATCTTCGGAGATACAACTTCATGTGTTTGATCCTAGTATCCGAGTAGGAAGAAGAACCGCTTCCTGATTGTTTGTCGGTGAACGTTGGTTTAATAGAATGGTAACAATTGCATGTCAGCTTAAAATTTCTCCTAAAAGAGGTAAACGTTTGTGGCAATCGTCATCTTGCATTCAAGTAATGAACAGTTGGAAACGTTTTGAAATAAAGACCTATTTCTTTACAGTCAAAAGTTTTTGCAATCTTCCTAGTAGATATTTTACTTCACAACACAGGTTATAAGCACCCTAAATGCAGTTCAGCCACTGACCTAGCTTGCTAATTGTATGCTATCAGAATAGATAGTTACGGTTTGAATTCCATGATACTATCATTGAAAGACCACTTGGTCATAGCCCAATATATATATAGATCTAAATGCAAACACACCTACCTAGCTATATTTCGCTGGAATTGTACCAGAATGCCTACAGAAGCAGAGAACGTGTGCTGCAAGACTTCTCCAGTAATGAGAACTATGGATTTGATAGCCTACATTGGCAGAGGTTAGCCTACTCAAGTTGTTATTTGTCACGTATGACCCTTAGGAAAAAGTACTATAGGAATCTTATAGTATAAGACTACTAAAGAAAAACTATAACAGTTATAGGATATTATAGAGTTATTAGTACTTCTACAGTATGTCCCAAAATACGTATTCCTATAAGATTACTATACTATTTTGTCCCAAAATACTATAAGATTCCTATACTACTTTTTCATAAGGGGATTGCTCATGTGGTTAGAAAAATGGGCAACACCAGTACCCCTGCACCCAGGATTAGAACCAGTCTGCCTTAACATAATGTACTCCCTTCAAAATGCACTAAACATTCGACTATGGCTCCCTGTGAGACAGAAGATATGAAAGGTAAGATAAACCTTTATGCAACTCAATTTCCAATAAATAGCTTTATTATATTTACATACAGCAGTGGTACTCAAAGTGTGGTCCGCAAGCTCTCTCAAGTGTTTCACAAGTAGGTAAAATGTGGTAAAATATAATAGAGGAGTTGTTTGCAATATTGAGCCAACTTGTATGTAAATCCAAACAGTTCTGCAACACTGATGTAACCTATGCCAGTTTAAATCATATGAATCCTCTGACACCATAAGCAAGGTGGTTCAGTGAGAAGGCCTATTGTGTAATATACTGTTGAAGTAGGTCTACTGTTTTTTTTTTTGCTAGGTGGTCCGTGATTTATTATTTTGTTTAAATTATTATTGTTTAAGTGGTCCTTGGTCTGAAAAAGTTTGAGAAACACTGACAAATAGTAATATTGCAGTCTATTAAAATAATGAAAACACAAAACAAGAACATCCAAACTATGCACAGAATTAACGATGTCCTCTTTTTGCCAGACGATGCACACATCTGGCCTACAGATCCTTTGTAAGATGGTGCTGGGATTATTTAGGGAAAAAGGTCTGAGTTGTTGTTTCGGCTTGTGTTGTCCTGGGTATCCGAAGGGACAACACACAAAACACATTTGTTGGCTGTGATGATTCTATTACATTGCTCATTGATTGCGCTGGGCCATAGGTGGAGACATCAGGTGTTATTGTGGAGATGTCACTTTCATCCTCCTCCTCCTAGAGGTCTTCTAGCTGGCCTTGGATGAACAGGCTTGATGGGAGTAGAGGTAGCAGGCCCCCATGCCCATGGTGTATCCGAAGTGCTTGTATCAATACTCATACTTTTCATGAAGTATTCTGTTTGGGTACCTAAAGTAAATAAAGGTGTATTACTGTCAAGTTACAAGATACTAATAGTACACAGGACATTCACTATCTCACACAAAACTGTACTGGCAGAATGGAAACAAAAATATTTTAGTGACTGTGGTAAGGTGCATGATGTACTAAGTAGCACACCCACCAAAATACATTCAGTAATATTAATTATATCTGTTATGCAATTCATGGGTTTCATCAGGTCCATTTACACAGGTATATTAATCAAGTACCATGCAGTCTGCATTCATAATCGAAGTACTTGATTTTATACACCTGTGGAAAGTGACCTGATGAAACCCATGAATTGACTTTCCTAAACATTGATGAGCACATAAGAACCTGTATTAGCCTAATAGAAAAAGACTTCTAGAAACTAACTAGCACAACAATAAAAGTTAGATCACAAACCTTTGCTTCTAACGTGATGACCTAATGTAGACTAGAAAGCTGTGTAGTCCGACATGAGGATGTGCTCTGGAAGACATACAAAACACTAAGTAAACAGCAAGTAATCAAACAAAACATCATTGTAGGCCTACAAAGGCCAATGTAATAATGGCAAGAAGACATAAATTAGACTGAAGTGTAAATACCTGAGCTTAGCCTAATAGTGCACGGGTTGTGTTTTTGATTTTCCCTGTTTAGACTAGAACAATACCAGTCCTTAGTTGAGCACATGATATTTTTGCCAATATTATTATTTGTGATTTAACGCTTAGGTTAGAAGATTATAGGTTCAACAAGCTAAATTTCTGGGTAGTGTGGTCATACAGTTTCTTATGAGTGTAGCTACACCAGGCACGTAACTGAAGCATTCCGTTCGCGTTGCGTTGTTGCAGAATTAGCTTCCAATAGGCCTAATCAATGGAAGTAGCTACACCTGGCGTGTTAGTGGCCTGTAGGCTATGTTCGGGAAAATAGACCATTCCTCTAATGGATTTTACCAGAGCCCTTCCTATTAGACATTCTCTGATTTTACACGTCGCGAACAGAACACTTCAGTTACGTGCCTGGTGTAGCTTCCTGTAATATAGGCTAGCCTAAGCCTAGCTTGTGCCCTTTTCATGCATGCTAACGTGAAGAATATGAACATGCTATTTTGTAACAGTCGTTAGGTGGAAAAGTTTGTTTGTACTTACAGCCTGTGAGCTGGTGGTCGATCGTCGTGACGGTACAGGTCCAGGTTTTCAGAACATCGATGCAAAACCACTTTCTAACTGTAGGCAGGCACAGTGAGTGTGGTCGAAATGATTGGAACACAGAACTAATGTTGCACTATACTTCGGTGGTGGTGTTCCAACGATAAATTCCAACCATTTCTTCCTCAACTCTTCTTTCTAAGGCGAGATGCAACATTGATGTGTTATTGCAACAAATAACACAGACACGAATTTGCTCTGCCATGTTAGCAACTTGCTGTTAGCTCCTACTAGCTGCAGAGAGACAATCTCCTGGCCAAAATCTTCCTGTCTTCCTGTGGGCGGTCACAAGCCAAGGTGGGCGAGGCCATGAATAATTGTTTTCCCTGCGGTGTCACAGGGAAGGGCTTTTTCTGATTTGCTTGTTTTTCTGTGTATTTTCTTTCATTGGCTAATGCGGGCAATGGGGGTAGAAGAACATTTTCACGTGCAGCATGCATATGCAACTTGGAGTGAGCTATAGTATTTCGAAAGGAACAAGTATTAAACGATTTCTCGGTGAATGAGACCTTTAAAGGTTGGATTTTTACTATTTGTTTTAATTAAGGCATTAAGATCAATTTCTAACAGATGTTTTTATATTTTTATTTTTAGTCAACTTAAGCATGGGTTCAAATACTTATTCTCCCCACTGTATATGGCTATGTGTGCAGCATCACCACAGGCCTTTATATGGCTATGTGTGCAGCATCACCACAGGCCTTTATATGGCTATGTGTGACAGAAAGCAGGCTAGCATCACCACAGGCCTTTATATGGCTATGTGTGACAGAAAGCTGGTTCTGATTTTTGAACCATTGGGATATGCAGGGCCTAACCATGTAAAGCTCTACATGTAATTTGGAAGCCGGTGAAGAAAGCTGAACATAGAGGTGAAACAAGTGTGTTAATTGGATCTAGTGGATAGCCTTGCAGCAACATTTTGAATGGAAAGCAGGCAATGCAGATTGTTATGTGAAGAGAAGAGTGATAGAATTTCTAATTACCTCGTCTGACTTGACTATGTTTTATCTTTTCCTTCTTGTGTAATTTTTTAATGGCGAGCTGTGTGACTTTGGACACTGGTGCCGTCGTCTCATGATGATGACACGGGTGCCATCGTCGCATGATGATGACACTGGTGCCATCGTCGCATGATGATGATGTGTTCGACTGTGGACACTGGTGCCGTCGTCGCATGATGATGTGTTTGGTGGGGTGTTATCAGCTGGATTTTTTCATTTTCGAAATTGCTTGCCCATAGTACATCAGAATGAGTCTTGATCAGATTTAGGTCTCACATGTAAAAAACAACTAGGCTGCTTGTCGCGGAATTGCTCTGTGCGCTCTAGACAAACGACACTTCAACGCACCTGTGGTTTTGAATGTGCACGGACACTCAGGGTAAAGACAAGGCAGTGACCAAGAGCGTCCTTGGTAGTGGCACAACCTGTAGTGCTTCAGGAGTACTGCAGGACTGGGATGTTCAAACCTGCAGAGTTTGCATTGCATTCCAAATCTGCAAAACATGTCATATGATAAGTTGCTTTATTCAATCATTCAATATTACATAAACATCAAATTAATAGATACAGGTTAACAGTCACTATGCTCATATTACCATTATTACATTTAACATTGTCAAGTTTCACGCTATTAGCAAAATAACTGCTGAAGAAATTAGATAGCTTGCTTTGCTGTAGGACTAGAGAGTAGGGAGGCAGATTAGCTCGCTGAATGTACAGAGTGAACTGCTGTGCATGTGGCATGCCTGGGCATGACTTGCTTAAAGCAACACCAAAGAGTTTTTTATATCTTAAAATAATGTTTCCAAAATCGTTTCAGTGGTTCATCAACTCATAACAGAGTGAACGGCAATTCTGCATTCGCTTCGTGGCCCTCTATCGGCTATAACCGCACTATGTAAGTTTGCCAGATCGGGTAGCGGATCTGTAGTTCGATGGAATGAGACATAAGAAACTACAAATTTGACTTGCATCTGATGTCGCAATACATCGTACTTTTAAAAGTCATGCAAAATAGTCTACCTTGTCTGTGGACATCTTATTTGCAAAGCCGGTGCTGGATAAACAAATAGCGTGCGTGTGACAGAGGGAAAGTTCTTTGGTGTTGCTTTAATTGTGGCTCAGCGCAATACCACTGAAACACTTGCCTAAATCAATCTCGACATGAAACGCTATCCTGATTAAAAATAACTACATCAATATCGATATACAGTACACAAAGTTCGACCCTTAACAGCCAAGAGCTAGCTAGAACTCAGCATGTGCAATTAGTTTTTCCTCGTTGCAAGTGCAGAAACCAATGAAACTCCTCTCTGATATTGCCATGGCATTTGGCAGTATGGTAAATGAGGTCAAAGGAATTAACAATCACAATGCAACTCCTGATTTTACCATGTAATGCATAAATTAACATCCAGGTTTGTCTTGGGAGTTCTTTCATCCTGTCGTAGCAGCTAATATGCCCCGCCATGAGCCTGTGCCAATAACAACCGAAAGGACAAAGATAATGCTTGTGTTAACGTTTGCATTGGCAGTCAGTTTAAACAGAATTGCGAGGGAAATTCCCGACATTAAATCATTTGTTCACCAAGGCTTAGCGTCAAGCTAGCTAGCCGTTGGACCTGCCTAGCATAGCCTACCACAATGCTACGGCGATATCACTGCCTTAAAGTTTTGCAAATAGCAACAAGACTATTCCTGCATGTACATATTGAAACGTTGTGATTTATAACTTAATGAAGGTGAAAATTGCACATAAAAAGAGCGTCCATCTTACCTTGTCGAAGTCGAACTGCCAAGGACTTCTCACTCACGTCACTCGACCGCAAAAGTTTCGAGGCAGGGAAGTGCGCATGCGCAGTGGCATTGGTGAAGTGGCGTCAATCAGCACTTGAAAATATCGGTTCACTCAACTCAATTTTCGACTTCCTATGAACTTGTGGCGAAGGAAAAGTGTCTCAACTAATTTTTTTGAGTTACTTGAACAATTAGAAGGGACATTTGTTCATTTAACTTAGAATCCTTTTCTCACTCTACAATGTTGCAAGTTACATTTTTTACAGTGCATTATGCAGATCCGTGCCGGACGTTGTGGTAGGTGTGGCCCAGTTCTGTCCCAGTGTATTTTTCCTATCTGGGTAGTTTTGTAGGAATACTACGCTTGTAAGCCCTATGACTTTCAGTTTCCTTTCTAAAATATTTAGTGACTTCATCCCCAATGAACTTACTGTAACGTCGGCACACTGGACTATGTGCTACGGACTCTGGGACAATGCATTCTGGGATACGGGGGAGAACTCTGTGGTTGTTTGTGTGTGTGTCCACCCCTGTATGTGTAGTGTGTGTGTGTTTGACGTGCCTAGTGTGTGCTATATTCGCAGTCTGAATCCCTGCTCCTGTATATGAATGCTAGCTATTGTGGCAGATTTTTTTTGAAGATGTCATGTGTTGCCAGGCAGCAGCCGAGAGATATATGTAGTAAAGTTCATGAAGAGTTCATGTGCAGCCAGGTGGCCAGGCAGAAGCTGGGGGAGGATGTCATGCATGTGCACGAACATGACACAGGCCTACTGGGGATTATTTAATAATTTTTGTGGCAGCTTGGTGAGCTCATCCACCAATATAATTTATTGAGTGTATCTGATTGGCTACAAGGGGTCTGCCATTTACATAGGGGGCAGACACCCGGCCAGGGTTGGCCATACGAAAAAAGGAGGTGTTTTGATAACATACAAAAACTTTCCCCAAGAGGAAAATCCTCAGAACGTGCGCACCTTCTCCCCAAGTCCTGGGTCATGGAGTCTCCGCTGCAGAGGACATCCATCATTCGCAACTCCTGCCTGGCGACACTTAGTCTCTGTGCATTTTTTCAGAGCTGTACCCAGGAGGACTTGTGAATAAAAGGCCACAAGCGGCCACTTCTCATCTCAGACTGTTCTCGACTGGTTTTTGTTCAGAGTGCTAAGTTAGAGTTAAAAGTTAGTGATTTTTTCCATGACACTATGGGAAACAGCCTTCTGGCTAATTCTAATCCGTTGCATTAGTCTAGTCAGTGTCTTTGTTTACAAATGTAGCTGTCTTGGTTTCATTTTGAAGACATGAACTCTGGGTGGGTTTGGGCATGCCAACGGTGAACGGTATCGGAGCGAAATTGGAGCGGAACAGAGCAGCCGTTCTGACCTCTAAATTGAAAAGCGCTCCGCGCTCCAACAAAATTCCATCCGCTCCGCTCCTCTAGCTCTGATTGTCACTAAATTTAAGCGCTTTTCCGTATGAAGATCCATGATAGATATATGCGAGCCCATTCTTTGCTCTTTTAGAGGGTGGAGTATGCGCTTTTCCGTATGAAGATCCATGATAGATATATGCGAGCCCATTCTTTGCTCTTTTAGAGGGTGGAGTATGCGAAAAGAAGATCCATGATAGATATATGCGAGCCCATTCTTTGCTCTTTTAGAGGGTGGAGTATGCGCTAATTGCCTGATGGGATTCAGGTTTGATAAATACGCAAAACGAGGAGGCATGGCGTGCGTTATTACCGAACTTGCACCACGCTACACACACACTACTGTACACACACACACTGGTCAGTGCACAACACCACGCTACACACACACACTACTGTACACACACACACACACTGGTCAGTGCACAACACCACGCTACACACACACACTACTGTACACACACACACACACTGGTCAGTGCACAGACAAGGAAGTTCTCGGCTCATAAATTAATTTAAAGTGACAGCGTTTCCATGAAACTTCCAAAATCAACAAAATCTCCTTTAGAGCCAACCTCAGCCATGCTTCCCTAAATGTTAAACACTACAGATTACTCAGCTGATTTCTGCTACATTGAGCGGTGCTGGTATCAATAAATTAACAAATATTCACCGCCTGTTGTCAATGTTTTCCACAGCATAGTAACCATACGTTGCAATGTTTTCCACAGCATAGTAACCATACGTTGCAATGTTTTCCACGTTGCATAGTAACCACACGTCGCATGGTTTGTGGCTCCAGATTTGGAGTTGTTTGTGTTGTTGCTAAAAGGTCAACTCTGAGCGGCTCTGTAGCGCTTGATTCTGGACGTCCTGGTACACGAGCTTAGCCGCTGTGAAAAGGTCAAGTGTGTGAAAGGGCCTTTTAGGGTGACCTGGCCAATCAGCAGAGAGGGTTAGTAGGTGTGTGTGTGTAGTAGGTGTGTGTGTGTAGTAGGTGTGTGTGTGTAGGAGCTAATCAATGCCTCTCCCTTGTGTGTGTGTGTGTGTGTGTGTGTAGGAGCTAATCAATGCCTCTCCCTTGTGTGTGTGTGTGTGTCTGTGTGTGTAGGAGCTAATCAATGCCTCTCCCTTGTGTGTGTGTGTGTGTGTGTAGGAGGAGTGTGTGTGTGGCTGTGTAGTAGGTGTGTTTGTGTGTAGGAGCTGTGTGTGTGTGTAGGAGCTGTGTGTGTGTGTGTGTGTGTGTAGGAGGTGTGTGTGTGTGTAGGAGCTGTGTGTGTGTAGGAGGTGTGTGTGTGTAGGAGCTGTGTGTGTGTGGCTGTGTAGTAGGTGTGTGTGTGTGTAGGAGGTGTGTGTGTGTGTAAGAGGTGTGTGTGTGTGTGGCTGTGTAGTAGGTGTGTGTGTGTGTAGGAGCTAATCAATGCCTCTCCCTTGTGTGTGTGTGTGTAGAAGCTGTGTGTGTGTGTGTGTGTAGGAGCTGTGTGTGTGTGTGTGGCTGTGTAGTAGGTGTGTTTTTGTGTAGTAGGTGTGTGTGTAGGAGCTGTGTGTGTGTGTGTGGCTGTGTAGTAGGTGTGTTTGTGTGTAGTAGGTGTGTGTGTGTGTAGGAGCTAATCAATGCCTCTCCCTTGTGTGTGTGTAGGAGCTGTGTGTGTGTATGTAGGAGCTAATCGATGCCTCTCCCTTGTGTGTGTGTGTGTGTGTGTGTGTAGGAGCTAATCAATGCCTCTCCCTTGTGTGTGTGTGTGTGTAGGAGCTGTGTGTGTGTGTGTGTGTGTAAGAGCTAATCGATGCCTCTCCCTTGTGTGTGTGTGTGTAGGAGCTAATCAATGCCTCTCCCTTGTGTGTGTGTGTGTGTAGGACCTGTGTGTGTGTGTATAGGAGCTAATCGATGCCTCTCCCTTGTGTGTGTGTGTGTGTGTAGGAGCTAATCAATGCCTCTCCCTTGTGTGTGTGTGTGTGTGTAGGAGCTAATCAATGCCTCTCCCTTGTGTGTGTGTGTGTGTGTAGGAGCTAATCAATGCCTCTCCCTTTTGTGTGTGTGTGTGTGTAGGAGCTGTGTGTGTGTGTGTGTGTGTGTGTGTAGGAGCTAATCGATGCCTCTCCCTTGTGTGTAGTAGGTGTGTGTGTGTAGGAGCTGTGTGTGTGTGTGTGTAGGAGCTGTGTGTGTGTGTGCGTGTGTGTAGGAGCTGTGTGTGTGTGTGTGTGTGTGTAGGAGCTGTGTGTGTGTGTGGGAGCTAATCCCTTGGGGAGGAACCCGTCGGGCCTCATTCCATCTCTAGGAGCTGTGTGTGTGTGACCTGCTTAAAGACAAACATAGTACCTAACTGTGTGTGTGTGTGTGACCAGGTTAAAGACAAACATAGTACCTAACTGTGTGTGTGTGTGTGTGACCAGCTTAAAGACAAACATAGTACCTAACTGTGTGTGTGTGTGACCAGCTTAAAGACAAACATAGTACCTAACTGTGTGTGTGTGTGTGACCGGAGTGTGTGTGTCACTCAGGGCACATATAATTATCACGGATGAGAAATCACACAATTGCAAACGTCACACTTATTTTTTATGATGCCATTCTTTGCACTGAGAGTGTAGAGGAGTTAGATGTGAGGTGTGTGTGTGTGGAGGAGAGTGCTTCTGTATAGGAGTGTCTGTGTGTGTGGAGGAGAGTGCTTCTGTATACTGTAGGAGTGTGTGTGTGTGTGGAGGAGAGTGCTTCTGTATACTGTAGGAGTGTGTGTGTGTGTGTGGAGGAGAGTGCTTCTGTATAGGAGTGTGTGTGTGTGGAGGAGAGTGCTTCTGTATAGGAGTGTGTGTGTGTGGAGGAGAGTGCTTCTGTATAGGAGTGTGTGTGGAGGAGAGTGCTTTTGTATACTGTAGGAGTGTGTGTGGAGGAGAGTGCCTCTGTATAGGAGTGTGTATGTGTGGAGGAGAGTGCTTCTGTATAGGAGTGTGTGTGTGTGGAGGAGAGTGCTTCTGTATAGGAGTGTGTGTGGAGGAGAGTGCTTCTGTATAGGAGTGTGTGTGTGTGGAGGAGAGTGCTTCTGTATAGGAGTGTGTGTGTGGAGGGCATCTGACCCCTTGTCATATGTGCAGGTTCATGGAACGCCAGCATTCCGGTGGCGTGGTTCTAATTTTAAAGGGCGTATCTGTGGTTCTAATTTTAAAGGGTGTATCTAAGGCTGTGCGTGTGTGTGCGGAGATAACGTTGTGCGTGCGCATGTGTGTGTGTGTCTGTGCGGAGATAATGTTGTGCGTGTGTGCGGAGATAACGTTGTGTGTGTGTGTGCGCGCGTGTGTGTGCGGAGATAACGTTGTGTGTGTGTGTGCGGATGTGTGTGTGTGTGCGCGCGTGTGTGTGCGGAGATAATGTTGTGCATGCGCATGTGTGTGTGTGCGGAGATAATGTTGTGCGCGTGTGTGTGTGCGGAGATAACGTTGTGCGTGCGCATGTGTGTGTGTGCGGACAGAATGTTGTGCGTGCGCGACTGCGCATGTGTGTGTGTGTGCGGAGATAACGCTGTGCGTGCGCGTATGTGTGTCTGTGTGTAGATTGCGTGCGTGTGTGTGTGCGGAGATAACATTGTGCGTGTGTTTGCGCGTGTGTGTGTGTGCGGAGATAACGTTGTGCATGCGCATGTGTGTGTGTGTGTGCGGAGATAACGTTGTGCGTGCGCATGTGTGTGTGTGTGCGCGCGTGTGTGTGCGGAGATAATGTTGTGCGTGCGCGTGTGTGTGTGCGGAGATAATGTTGTGCGTGTGTGTGTGTGCGGAGATAACGTTGTGCGTGCGCATGTGTGTGTGTGCGGAGATAACGTTGTGCGTGCGCATGTGTGTGTGTGCGGAGATAACGTTGTGCGTGCGCATGTGTGTGTGTGCGGAGATAACGTTGTGCGTGTGTGTGTGTGGGGACAGAATGTTGTGCGTGCGCGACTGCGCATGTGTGTGTGTGCGGAGATAACGATGTGCGTGCGCGTATGTGTGTCTGTGTAGATAACGTGCGTGCGTGTGTGTGTGCGGAGATAACGCTGTGTGTGTGTGTGCAGAGAGAATGTTGTGCGTGTGTGTGTGCGGAGATAACGTTGTGCGTGCGCATGTGTGTGTGTGCGGAGAGAATGTTGTGCGTGTGCAACTGCGCATGTGTGTGTTTGCGGAGATAACGATGTGCGTGCGCGTATGTGTGTCTGTGTGTAGATAACATGCGTGCGTGTGTGTGTGCGGAGATAACGCTGTGTGTGTGCGGAGATAATGTGTGTGTGTGTGTGCGGAGATAACGCTGTGCGTGCGTGTGTGTGTGTGTGCGGAGATAACGCTGTGCGTGCGCGTGTGTGTGTGTGTGCGGAGATAACGCTGTGCGTGCGTGTGGAGATAAGACTGTGCATGTGTGTGTGCTGAGATAACGCTGTGCGTGCGTGTTCGGAGATAACGCTGTTCGTGTGTGCGGAGATAACGCTGTGCGTGTGTGCGGAGATAACGCTGTGCGTGTGTGCGGAGATAATGTGTGTGTGTGTGTGCGGAGATAATGTGTGTGTGTGTGTGCGGAGATAACGCTGTGTGTGCGGAGATAACGCTGTGCGTGCGTGTGTGTGTGTGTGTGCGGAGATAACGCTGTGCGTGCGCGTGTGTGTGTGTGTGTGCGGAGATAACGCTGTGCATGTGTGTGTGCGGAGATAACGATGTGCGTGTGTGTGTGTGTGTGTGTGTGTGTGCGGAGATAACGATGTGCGTGCGCGTGTGTGTGTGTGCGGAGATAACGCTGTGCGTGCGCGCAGGCGCGCCTGCAGGTGTACGTCCGTACACACTGTGCGTACCATCAGGCTCAACAGCGAGAGAAAATTTCCCTTGCGTGTGTGTGTATTCACACCAAATTGGCCTACCATACCTTCCCAACTATGCACAGTATCCCATTAGCTGCATGCCATCAGGCTATTTACCATTTTCTATTACGTAAAGTTAGTGAACACGTTATCAAAATTAACGTGCACACATTTTGTTTGAGCAGGAGAGAGAATACGCACGCAGGCACGCAATAGGCTACTTGTTTTCTTTTACTCGGCTATCTATATATGGTTATCAGCACACAATGTTGAGCTAATTCAATAACTTAATACTCATCATGGATATCACAAGTTTTAAACAACGAAAACAGAAAGGATGGAGGCAGCAAAGCTAGGAGTTATTCCAGATGGACAAGGTAGGCAATCGGTGTGCTTGTCAGAACGTTAGACTGCACTAAAGCCAGACGTCACGTTACGCTAGAACAAAACTAAAGGTAACTTTAGCCTGTATAGGGCTGTATCAAGTTGTCCAAATAAATAGGTCATTGTAGACGTTGTCGTTGTATTATTGCATGTGGATGTTGTTATGCTATGTAGGCTACTTTTTTTGCTGACTGACCAATGCACGGACCAATATTGTTCACGAGTGATTTTTTTTTTTCGGGGGGGGGGGGGGGGGTGATGGGTGTGCGTACCATAGCATTAATTCCTGCAGGCGCCCCTGCGTGCGCGTGTGTGTGTGTGTGTGCGGAGATAACGCTGTGCGTGTGTGTGTGTGGAGATAAGGCTGTGCGTGTGTGTGTGCTGAGATAACGCTGTGCATGTGTGTGTGTGCGCGGATATAACGCTGTGTGTGTGTGTGTGGATTGTAGAGGGCAGAGATGAAGCTCTGATATCCTGTGGGACTCCGCCACATCAAATTGAACGCATGACAACTCTGTTGCCATGGTGAACATAATTCAGCCTGGAAGTCGCCTAATTGGCTGAAACAAAATGACAAATAAAACTAAAAGTGCATTTCCGGAGGAACTGCAAAAGTGTGCTTGCTCTGGTGCGGTTGATAAATGTGAGCAAGTAGCGTGTGTTGAAGTCTGCTTGATCTGAGAATTTCAAAAATACTTCATTTTTAAAGATTGGACAAAAAGGTTAACAGTTTTGTATATAAGAGTCATGTTTGCAATATATACAAGAGCCAATGGCATGGTTTATCTTGGCAAGTTGACAGTCTTTATTTATTGTATCCAATAAGATAACACAAAACTCACCCAGATCCAGAGAAAATGTTGTCATCAGTCCATTTTTAAGTTCCTTACCTAAAGATTTTAATCTCACACAGACAGATACAAATTGTGTTAATACACTAGTTAATACACTACACTAAAGAAATGTGTTAATACCATAAAAATATTATTATATTAAATATTAAATATTATTGAACATATGTAATCAAGGTACAGGTTATTAGTGGGGTGTTAGTAAGAAAAGACAAAAAGTCATGTTAGTGGGGAAAATGAACTTTTCCTTTTTTTAGTGTTTTTGTTTTATATGTAATTATTGACAAAGACATATATATTTGAAACAGGACAAACATAAAAAAGCCATGCAACAAATAATTAACAGGAAAAGGCATGCAGCAATTTACAGTTAGTATAGTGTTATAATTATGAGTAAAACATTTTAAAAATATAAATTGATGAACACATCACACATGTGAGAAGTTAGTCTGGTCATTCACATACATTTTATAAAGTGATTCCTTTTCATTGCTGTGGCTGCTGATGAAGGATTTCCATTCATCTGACATTGTGCTTTGTTGCTGTGGCCGCATGAGATCCAATCAGCAACAATTTGTGACTAAATGTGTGGCTGTTTCAAAAGAGACTGTTTTGTTCATTGAGGCTGTTGGTTGTGGAGGAGGTTTGGTCCGTGACTTTGTGATTTGTTGCTGTGGCCGAATGAGATCCAGTCAGCAACGATTTGTCACTGGATGTGTGGCTGTTTCAAGACACTGTTTTGTGGATTGAGGTTGTTGGTTGTGGAGGAGGAGGTTTGGTCCGTGACTTTGTGCTTTGTTGCTGTGGCCGCATGAGATCCAATCAGCAACGATTTGTCATGATTGTGTGGCTGTTTTGAAGAGACTGTTTTGGCTTAGAACCAGCTGAACTTTAAAGAATAAAATAACAAGTAATTAAAAAGGTATTCTGTGTGTGTGAGATGGGTATGGTGTGTGTGTGGTGGGGGTAATGAGGTGTGTGGGAGGGGATGATATGGTGTGTGTGTGTGGGGGGGTGATGAAATGGTGTGTCTGTGTGTGGGGGGGGTTGTTGTGTGTGTGTCAGGGGTAATGGGGTTGAGGGGTGTACCTGTGTGCGTGTGTGGGGAGGGGGTACAGCATATTGTGTGTGTGTGTGTGTGTGTAATGGTTTGTGTGTGTTGGTTGAAGGAAGGAGGGGGTAATGCATATGTTATTTATGATGGGATTCGTGGGATGTGTGAGGGAGGGTAGTGTGACTGTGTGTGTGGGGGGGGGGGTTGAGAAATGCAGTGTGTAGGAGGGGGATGTTGAAATGGTGTGTGTGTGTGTGGGTGAGGTGTTGGTGTGTGTGTGTGGGGGGAGGTAATGGGGTGCGGGCGGGTGATGAAATGGTGTGTGTTTAGGGGTGGGGTGATGAAAGATTTTTGAAGGATGTTGGTATATTGATGAGTGTGTGGAAGGTGGTGTGGGAGAAGGGTGTACTATGTGTGTGGGAAGGGGTATGTAGTGTGTGTGTGTGTTTGGGGGGGGGTGTATGTGTGGAGGAATAATCGGGTGTGTGGGGGAGAATGGTGTGCTGTGTTTGTTGGGAGGGGGTATGTTGTTTGATTGAGTGGGGGGTGGGGAAAATGAAGTATGTGTGTGTGTGTGTGTGTGTGTGGGGGGGTTATGAAAAGGTCTGTATGTATGGGGAGTAGGTGGGGGTGGGGTATTTGTGTGTGCTGAGGGGGAGTGGGGGATAGGGTATGTGGGAGGGAGATGATGAAATTGTTGGCTGTTTCAAGAGACTGTTTTGTGGATTGAGGCTGTTGGTTGTGGAGGAGGAGGCTTGGTCTGTGACATTGTACTTTGTTGCTGTGGCCGCATGAGATCCAATCAGCAACGATTTGTCACGTTTGTAACTGGATGTGTGGTTGTTTCAAGAGACTGTTTTGTGGATTGAGGCTGTTGGTTGTGGAGGAGGAGGCTTTGTCCGTGACATTGTACTTTGTTGCTGTGGCCGCATGAGATCCAATCAGCAATGATTTGTCACTGGATGTGTGGCTGTTTCAAGACATTGTTTTGTGGATTGAGGTTGTTTGTTGTGGAGGAGGTGGATGGTGTGTGTGTGGTGGGCGTAATGAGGTGTGTGGGAGGGGATGATAAAATTGGGAATGATATGGTGTGTGTGTGTGTGGGGGGGTGATGAAATGGTGTGTCTGTGTGTGTGTGGTGTTGGTATGTGTGTGAGGGGTTTGTGTGTGTGTGTGAGGGGTAATGTATGGTGGCTGACAGGTGCAAACGACGTGCAATTTATGACAACAGATGTAAATCAACAAAACATGTGCAAATAGATAAAACACGTGTAAATAGACAAAACACAAACAACTTAAGAAAACATTTTCATCTTCATTTGACACATGTGCACATCATTTAGAAAACGTGCTGCAAATTCAGAAAACATTTCAGAAATGAGCTGCCAATTCACAACACGCAATTCAGAAACGTGCTACAAAAAAAATCACCACACAATGGAAGTGTTTCCGGGGGGCACTTAAGTGTTGAACATCTCTGAATAAGTGGCAAACTACATACATACAGACAGTAAAGGAGAGGTGTTCATCACTTAAGTGCCTTTAAAATGTTAAGATAAATCCAAATACTTACATTTCAAGACAGATTTCTTTAAACAGGAGCTATTGTTGTCACACCCGTTAGCCACTTTTCAGAGGTGTTCATCACTTTTAAGTGTCCCCCGGTAACCCTTCCTGGTAACACTCCATAATAAGGTGCCATAATAAATAGCAAACTAGTAATTACCTAACCCTTTGTTAATTGTTACTAACATATCTATTTGGTACAAGTTAATAGTTTTTTCATCATTAATTAAATATTAGTTGTTTGCATAAAAACTGTATGTTAATGCTTTAGCAAATCTATTAACTAATATTGAATTAATATGTGATTACTAATTAACAGTTATATCTTACATCATTTAAATGTTTATTTGCAAACTACTGTATATGTTAATAGAAAAGTTAATGACATATTATTATTTAACTAATTGTTATTAAGCTGTGCTTTTGCCAATCCCAATATGAACCACTCTCCATAAGACCCTTACAATAGATAGATAGATACTTTATTGATCCCCAAGGGGAAATTCAAGAAAAAAACATGGAGCTACTGTACCTTGACATGTTGCCACTATTGTCAGCGCCGGAACCGCTTGCAATAAAGTTGGCTAAGCTTAATTAATATATTAGTGGTATATAGCTATAAGCGTGGGGTCCCTTATAATAAAGTTGGTTAAGCTTAATTAATATATTAGTAATATATTACTATCAGTATGGGGGACCCTTATAATAAAGTTGGTTAAGCTTAATTAATATATTAGTAGTATATAGCTATCAGTGTAGAGCCCCTTATAATAAAGTTGGTTAAGCTTAATTAATATATTAGTAATATATAACTATCAGTATGGGGGACCCTTATAATAAAGTTGGTTAAGCTTTATTAATATATTAGTAATATATAACTACAGTCAGACGGTGAAGGAACTGAGACCAAAACTGGCTTATCACATTTATTCTTTTAGGAAAAGTTAAAACAAAACAACAAGTAGTTGAATGGGCTATATTACATGCATCATTCCTATACCATCACTGTCAGCCCTACTAGCAAGGGAGACATGGAATGTTCAGGTGCACAGAACGACAGTTTATTAATATTCTGAGACTCACTAAACACTCACAGACGTAGACCATACGGAGGTAATGCATAAACATAATGCTAAACTAAATGTACATTCATTTCCTGCTAGACTGAATTGCACTTTCCATGCACACTAAGCTAAACTGCTTAACTACACTGAATGCATGGAAAGTTGCTGGGGGAGTTTACAGCTAGTCACGTTAGACTCAGTGTGTATGAACTCGTGGTCATAATGAAAACATTAATAAACGTTCTCTAAGTTGCTAGAATTGCACCCAAATCTTAACAATACATGTAAAGTAACATAATACAGGTGGTATATCAAAGTTTTCAACTTAAACAACATTTCACAGTTACAAAAGTGGGGAGTGCTTTATACAGTCAACCTACCCAATGCAAAGCATACCGCTTCTGATCGGCTATGGCAACAATACAAGGACAAAACGCAGCAAAACTGCAGTATAGCGTTTCACCAAAGGGGGCTCCAAAACACCAATATCAATAAAGCTGCTTAATTACGGTGAAAATCACATACAAACACTAAACTACATTTCTAACTCTGTTACACCCCTCCCCTGAATTTCACCAAATCCAAGCAGCAACCAAATAGTACTTCCAAAGGCAAAGAGTACACTACTTTCAAAGACTAGACAGAGAGTCACCAATTACAGGACAGCCAACCACAAAGGTATCCAATAAGGATGAAGTGGAAGAAGAGGAGCGCAAACTCTCACACAACCAACCACTGGCAGTAGGGTGTCGTATGCACCCCACAAGACCATAAATTCCATAAATTCTCAACAAAGCTAATCATAAAAGCTAGATAAATAATGATATGTCATTAACTTTTATATTAGCATATAGTTTGTAAATAATAATAAATAAATATTTAACATTTAAATGATGTAAGAAATAACTGTTAATTAGTGCCAAAAATATATTTAGTTAACTATTAACATATATTAATACAATATTAGTTAATAGATTTGTTAAAACATTAACATACAGATTTTATGCAAACAACTAATATTTAATTAATGATGAAAAAAACTATTAAATTGTGCCAAATATATATTTTAGTAACAATTAACAAAGGGTTAGGTAATTACTAGTTTGCTATTTATTATGGCACCTTATTATGGAGTGTTACCCCACTTCCTTTGTGTTGTGAATTTTTTAGGCTGTCTGAATTTGCAGCGCGTTTTCTAAATGATGTGCACGTTTTGTCAAATGAAGATGAAGATGTTTTTTTTCAGTTGGTTGTGCTTTATCTATTTGAATGTGTTTTGTTGATTTGCATCTGTTGTCATAAGTTGCACGTTGTTTGCACCTGTCGGCCACCGTAGTAATGGCGTGTGTGGGGGTGATGGGTGTATCTGTGTATGGTGTGGAGAGGGGGTATATTGTGTGTTTGGTTGGGGCATGGTGTGTGGCTATGGTGTGTTTTTGGGAGGGTATGGTGTAATGGTAAGTGAGTGTGTGTGTGTGTGTGTAATGGTTTGTGTGTGTTGGTTGAAGGAAGGAGGGGGTAATGCATTTGTCATTTATTAGGGGGATTCATGGGATGTGTGAGGGAGGGTAGTGTGCTTGTGTGGGTGAGGTGTTGAGTGTGTGTGTGCGGGTGAGGTGTTGGTGTGTGTGTGGGGGGAGGTAATGGGGATGTGGGGGGGGGGGTGATGAAATGGTGTGTGTTTGGGGGTGGGGTGATGAAAGATTTTTGAAGGATGTTGGTGTATTGATGAGTGTGTGGAAGGTGGTGTGGGAGAAGGGTGTACTATGTGTGTGGGGAGGGGGTATGTTGTGTGTGTGTTTTTTGGGGTGGGGGAGAGTTGTGTATGTGTGGAGGAGTAATAGGGTGTGTGGGGGAGAAGGATGTGCTGTGTGTGTGGGGAGGGGGTATGTTGTTTGTGTGTTTTTTGGGGTGGGGGAGAGTTGTGTATGTGTGGAGGAGTAATAGGGTGTGTGGGGGAGAAGGATGTGCTGTGTGTGTGGGGAGGGGGTATGTTGTGTGATTGAGTGGGGGGTGGGGTAATGGAGTGTTTATGTGTGTGTATGGTGGGGAGGAGGGGGGGCTATGTAAAGGTCTTTGTGTATGGGGGTTAGGTTGGGTACCTGTGTGTGTGTGTGGGGGAGTAGGGTGTACTGTGTGTGTGGGGAGGTGGTATGTTGTGTGTGTGTGTGTGTGTTGGGGGTGTGGTTAGGTGGAGGAGTAATAGGGTGTGTGGGTGAGGATGGTGTCTGTTGTGTGTGTGTGGAGGAGAAAAAGGGTGTGTGGGTGTGTTTGTGAGGTAAGGTGTGAGGTAAGAAAGATAAGAGAGAAAAAAGGTGAAATCAGTAATGTTTCCATTCCAGATCAATAGTGAAATTACTCATTAAATATAGCATACACAGGTCTATGGTAGCTGTAATATGAATGCAGAACTCCTGATGATATGCATTTTTGCATTTTAGAGGTGAATATGAGGTCTAGTTTTGTGTTTTTCTCAGTTGTTGGTCCCTGTACTAGTTGTGTGTATCTTCGACTTGTGAATAAATCATTTATTGGCTTCGTGTTTGATGACATGAGATCTTCGTTGAAATCACCACAGATAATTACATGGTCCTGGTCCATCATTTCAACACCATCCAAAAGATTCTTTAGATTTGATAGGAAATCTGTCATTTTGTAGTTTGGTGGTCTGTATATATCAGAGCAAGAAACTCCAAGTCAGTGACTCCAACTATATATTGCACTGCTTGGGCACATATGTGAGTTTTTGCATATATTGCAACACCACCACCCTTTTGTCTTGCCAGTTGTGGAAAGGTGCTATATGACACCTGCCTGTTCCTCCTGTACATGTTGTATCCTGGTAGTTGTAGTTCTTCTGGCACAGCTGATCCAAACATATGGGTTTCAGTGAAGCTCAAAATGTCTCCCAGACAGATTTCATGATGTTTTTTCATGTCGTTAACATGGCAACGTAGTCCTTCGATGTTGTGGTGGATCACAGTAAGACTTCCGTTGGCAGCAGTCTTTGTATGCATCAAAAGTGGCATGATGGTGTCGATGTCTGCTTTTGGCATGCTCTCCAGTGTGTTCAAAACTTCTTCATTGCAGTAAATCATCTTTTCATTAAAGTCAATGATGTGTAGGCCTTGCAAAGATGTGGTTCTGCTGAGAGCTACATAAGCCATGCCAGCTTCAAAAACTCGTTTCAGAGACACAACAGCTGACGTAGAAGTCATTCCTTGTACTTTATGAGCTGTACAAGAATATGCCAGCTTCAAAGAGAACTGAAAACGCACCAGTCCCTTTTTCTTGCTACGTTCTTCCACTCTCTCAATATAAACAGCATTGTCATAATTTCCTGGGGATTGATTGCGTCTCGAGTCCAGCAGTGGGGTTATCCAACTGCAGTCCGATACACCGCACATGTGGCTTGCCATCTTTGTCCATCTTGCTGATGATTTTTGAGATTTTTCCAAAGGTCCCGTTAACTAAGCCATCCATTGTATCCAAATTCTTTGTAATCACAATACGTGCACCTTCTGACAACAACAATGTATCTGGCATATCTTCTTTGCTTCCTTGACAAGGAGCTGTCTGCTTTATCATACGTCCTGTTCGGTCATCTTTCACATAGTCCTGTGCATCGACACGGATTATGTTGGGATTGAGGACAGCCAGGACCTCATTGTTGTGTTCATCCACCTCCTTGTTAGTTGGAAATATGTGTAGCACATCTGTAGGGCAGTCCTCTTTTCTGGAAAATGTGCGTGTAGCCAGTAGTGCTCTGTCACATTCCAGTAATGGCTCCTTTTTCTTCTTAATGCGAAGCCTGTTGAGCATTTCAGCAAATGCAGCATCCTCCTTCTGCCTCATAATTTCTGTGAGTGTGATAATTTGGAAGCGATCTTTCCAAATATCGACTGTGTTGTTTTCAAAAACACACAGTGCCTTTGACCTTCCAACAGGGGAGAGTTGGAAGAAATCGCCCACACATAAAACAGAAATACCTCCGAACGGTTTCTTGTTGCCTTTAATCTGCTGAAATCTTTGGTCCACATATGCAAATAGGTCTTTTGACACCATTGACACTTCATCGATAACTATAATTTGCAGATGTGACAGAATGATCCTTATCTCATCCAAAGAATTGCCAAGTCCTAGATATGGTGGTTTAAGACTCCTTGGGAGTTTCAATATTGAATGCAATGTGTTTCCAGGGATGTTATATGCTGCAGTTCCTGTGAAAGATGTCAGCAGAACTGTTGGTCTTGATACATCATCTTCTTCATGCATTGTGGGCAATCTTCTCAAAATTTTTGTCGCTTCATTGTAGATGCACTTAATCAAATGAGACTTACCAGTGCCAGCTCCACCAGTAACAAAATAAAAGAACTGGTCAGTTTTTGTCCATTTACGCATTTTAAAGTCCAGTCTCTTATTTTGTAAAACACAGATGCTTGTGTTTGGTTTAGGTTTTGGTACATTTCTCGCTGCTCCCTGGAGCTTAGTACTGGGCATTCCATGAGAGGTACTGCTGTTCTAGCCACAGAATCTCTGCTGTATTCTGGTACATCGTCTTGCTCATTATTTTCTGTTGGGTCAATTGGTTGGCGTTCTGAAACAGCTTCAATTCGAAGGAGCTCTGTGTTTGGAGCAAAATTGGCCCATGCGTCCTCAATGGGTCAGTTTTTGGCAAAGTCCTCAATGGCACGTTCTATGGCATCGTTTTCTTTTTCATACCGTAACCGGTTTTCTTCCACAATTTTGAAAACAGGTGTCACCAAGTCTGTACCCGTGAGCTTGACACATGCACTGTTGTAGAAACATTGGTAAGTATGAAATGGCGGAATCTTGAGTTGACATTCAGTCCTGTATGGGAGGAAAATCTTCAGTAAAGTTCCATAGTATTTCTCAGGATGTTTTTGTTCTGAAAAGCGTGCGTACCTGATAACTGCAGGTTTGCCTTTTGTTCTCTTCTGAATATGTCCCATATTGTCTTGAAGTGGTATGACATGTTTGCCATTTCTCTGTCTGCCATAGACAAGTCTGTACGTAGATGCAAAGTCAGCCATGCACATACTTTCAAATTCAGCTGTTGCAGGCCTAGCTTTATACTTTTCAGATAATCTGGTCATCCATACATTGTCTGAATCAGGATCTCTTGTATCGAGATGTTTCATTGGTAGGCTCATCTTCAATGCATTGTCATCTGTTGGAATGAAAATAACATTGCGCGAGCAAGACTTGAGTTTCAAGCTGCAGACACGAGTGACAGCTTCTTGCACACTGACCTCTGGGTTTTTTGAATACGCTTGCATGATCTGTTTCATTTGCTCCATGTCAGAGGCATTTTGATGGCTTGAATCCTGTACAATGGATTTGAGGTATTCACTCATCTCATGCTCAGCTTTGGTAATGTAGGACAGCATGTACATGATGCAGCTGTAGGGATTCAGGATATACTGGATGTCCATGTTGGCATTCCATGCTATAGCCATATAGCCATTAACCCAGCAGTCTTTCGGATCACGCCTCATCATCACAGCACTATTTTCTGTCATTGACTCTATGTAACAGGAGAATTCTTCATAGGTCATGTTGCACTGTGCAAGGATGTCTTCTGTAGTTCTGAATGAAGCTGCTGGATCATGCAACAAATCCCAAACAGATTTCAGCTTGGTTTTTGCTTGCTGTTTTTGGTTTGGTTCATTTGGTCTAGGTGGACAGGGTCTTGTTATAAGAGTAGAATTGACTGGAGGCTTGGGAAATCCAAAGCGGCAATGCTTCTTTCCTTTTTTGCATGATCTGCTGTGAGATTGCACTTCCTTCACAATTTTGTGTAGTTCAGGATCCACTGTTTCATCAGGCAGTTGACATGATATGTATTTATCGATAAATTCACAAATTGTTTCGTCAGGAGCATCATCAAACTTTGGTGCGTCTTTAATCCAAAACAGACAATGGATGTGAGCTGATCCCCTTGCTTGAAATTCCACTCTGTAAAACATGTCTTCCACTTCACCAATGGGTTGCGCAGGTGACAAAATCAGATCTCTCATCAGGGCCTCCACCCTCTTTTCAAACATTCTGATGACAGTCACAGGGTTACTTCGCAAGATGTCACATTTAGTTGTCCAGTCCAAGTCAGAAGCGGTTACAGTTTCTTCTTGTTGCTTCTTGATGGCTTCAATTATTTCTGGCCACCTCATCTCAGCAGCACTGAAAGTGCAAAAGAATGTTGGCAGTCCCAATTCTCTCAAACATGCAAAGAGGTCCTTCATTGTTTTTTCCCAAAATGCAGGAGTGCCTCTTAATGGCTGCATGAATCTTGTGGCTTCTCCATGTCGAATAAGTTTCTGCACTTCATTCTGATCTTTCAGCAAAGATGTAGTTATTCTCCGTCCATCTTTGGTAAACACTTTGCCTTTGTGTAGTTGTATTGACATGCTTGACATGGCAAGATGCATCTCAGTCACAAATTGGGCAAAGAATATGTAATTTGTGTCCATTGAAAAACAATTGTCAGCGCTGAACAGCCTTGCATTGGAATATCTGCTTGGGGAAATCTTTGCCGGGCGGTCAGGTTTATCCAATGTGTTCCTGCCTGAGCAGAATTGCCATAGACTCCAATTTGGGTGTCTTGAAAAAGTTGACTGGTCGATTGCCTTCTGCAGGTGCAATTGAGTAAATATTGTCTCCAAATGATAACAATTCTTGACCAACATCAGCTGGCTGAAGACATGAATCAAAAGCCATCGCGTGTTGTTGTGCCACACCTTCATCTGTTTCAACAGGTTGTTCATCAGCCTGACATTCATCATCTGGACACTGCTCTTCATTTTCATTGCTAGCATCCTGTTGTGCAACACCCTTCTCCTGTTCAATAGGTTGTTTATCAGCCTCAGATCCACCCTCTAGACATTGTTCTTCATTTTCATTGTTAGAATCTTCATCATTATTCTCTGTTGGTGCAAATTCTGTTGTTTCAAGGTAGTCATCCTCTGTATCCTCCCGCAAAGAGATTTCCCTATATTCTGAATGGATATCCTTTAGCTTTAGTAAGGCTGTTCGAACTTTTCTCATGTACAGATTCTGAAACTGAAAATGACCTTTGTAACGTAGACGCCTCTTCAACTTCACCCTCAGAATTTGGGATTCAGATGGTGGTCTGGGTAAAGATTGAACTGTCTCTTCAACTTCACTAAGAAACACACACTACTGCTCCATGCACTGCACGTTGTTGTCCCTTTGGAAGCGAGATGATCTTTGCAAAAGGTATGAACTTGGCAATGACATGTCTTTCAAGTACATTTAGTCCTTGTAACTCTTCTGGTATGGGGTCAAGTTCAAGATTATTTGCCACTGCTATAGATGGCAGACGACCAGACTTTAGGTTTTCATGGCAGCTATGAAAAATCCACTCTTCTTTTCTTTCAGGTAACATACACTGTCCTTGATCTGTGCAGCTGTCTTCACAATGATGTATATAACTTCCAGTTAAGCACAAGCTCAGGGTCTTTAGAATAGGTTGAGGACTGACATTGTCTCACCTGGTTAGCAAATAAACATCTGTGACATACAGTACAAATATATGTAGGTCCTTGTCGCACATTCAACTCAAACAATGATTGAGCTTTTCTCATTAGTGGATTAGACACATTTTCCATCCTAACCTGTCCAATATTAGATCCCACAATCCTTCTGTATTTGTCCTTGATACGGTTGCTACACCTTATGGTGTGTAGAGCTTTGAGGTCTCTGGTTTGTCTCAATTTAAAGTGTCGTCCGTGTACCATGCGGTGTAGAGAGCGAAATGTAGGATCTTGGCTTTGATGTCTCTTAAAGATTGCTTTCACAGCTCTATTTTGTCTCATGCGAAAAGCAGGGTTATCTCTGATGCGTTGTTTCTGCTTCTGTTGAAAAGCAGGGTTATTCCTGTATTGATCTCTGTTGCGTTTTGAACCGGAAGGATGGGTTTTTGTTGTATTTTTCTCTGGACTGCTGGTTTTCTTTTAGATGTATATCCGGATTCATCCGATATTTTGTCTTATATATTGTCTTGTTTGTGTCAATTTTATGCAGTTTTTTCTCCATCTCTCTTGTTTTTTCTTTTTGTGTTTTTTGGCAGGTCTGTGAGTTCTGTAGTCTTTTCAGTTTCCTAGCAGTCCTTCTTTTCTGAAGTTTGCCAAGTTTGCTGAAAACTTCTGGTGGCATACTGACAAAAGTTGTTTCACCATCCTGTTCAGTCTTGGTTTCATTTATCTCTATTGTTTGATCTTCTGTTGTCACCAATTGAAAACATATAGGTAAAAGTTCATACTGTTGATGTGGAGTGAGCTCAAATGAACCGTAAAACAGCTGTAACAGTCTGTTTGTCAGGTCAGTGACACTGTGGAAAGAAACCATCACAGCCTTTCCGTTTTTCTCATGATTTGTGCCATTTGCATTGCGTGCATGTGGATCAAAAAATCCATATTGACCATGGCTGTCTTGGAAAATACTAATGCAAGCAGTGCCACCGATTAGCAAAGCATTTGAATACAAATTTCCAAGGCTTTCAAGTCTGACTGAAAGATTCAAGAAGTTGTCCAAGCCTTCTGGTGCGTCTTGAAGCAGATATCCGCTCTCTGGGGTGGCCTTAATTACATTGTAATGTTTTTGATCAATCACTAATCTATTTGGTATCTCATTAAAACTTAGATACATATTAACAAACATGTTGTTGGCTTCCAAAGTATGCCTTATTTGGCAGTACAATTAATCTCCTTTTATCAAAACACGATTTAATTTTTCTTCATCCATCTCCTGTGTCTCATGAAGGTGGGCTAGAAACATTAGTGAATTTGCCACGCATTGCTTATTTCTGCTGAATTCTGAAAATCTGTGATCTGATTGGGAGTAAGAGGCTCTAACTGAAATCTCATTTGCATGTCTAAATGATGTATGGACAGTAAGTGAGGTTTTCAATTCACATTGTTTCTTTTTTGCCCGAGATCTTTTGGTACGATTAGGCATTTTGGTGTTGGGTAATTCTTCCTGTCTGTTGTGTGATGTGATTTAAATGGGAAAAATATGCAAACTGTAATCTTTTACTAATTGTAAATTGATAGAATTAACTTGTATTCTGACTAGGGCTGTAACGATACACCAACCTCACGATTCGGTTTGTATCACGATTTTTGACCCACGGTTCGATACGAATCTCTATTTTTTTTTGGGGGGGGGCGGGGGGCTAGACATTTTATTAAATAACATTTTTAATAGCCTCTCTTAGAACACCAGAGGATTACAATATAATATATCTATTATTTTATATCCTGATATAAAAATATTTTTCTGAATGACTGATATTTATGACAGCACACTTTATGTAGATTAGCCTAGGCCTACTATTTTTTATTACAACTCTACCTCTTTAATTCAGCTGTCTGGTTGAAGCCTGGAAATATTGTAAACAAAGTAGCATAGTTGGCTAGCTTAGCCGATCATAGTCTACTGATTGGACTGTTCAGTTTCCCCATGTGTGTTTAAGTTTCAAGATAATACTTGTTCTCCTTGGGACAGGCCCTTTTGGGAAACGTTGGTATTGAGATGATCAGTGAACTTCAATGCAAGAGTTTTAAACAAATATGTGCAGCATGCTAATGATGCTAAGCGGATTTAATAGTAATTTAGCTAGTCGTCTTCTACTGTATGCGTCCTTGCTTTCACGATTGTGAATGTTTTATTTAAGTCGCGCGCGCGTGGAGTGAGCGCGGGAGAGAGCGGGGCAAGGAGAGGGGGTATACTACTGTTTGGTAAAGTTGCACACATAGTCTACAATGAAAGCAAGGAGAGGTATGAAATTATTATTTATTTATTTATGTTTTTGGACAACATAGGCTACCAATAAGTAAAGCGGGAGATGTGGGTTACTTTTGCGGCCGCGTAAGCTGCAAAGCACTGCGTGAAACACTAGAAAGGGTGTGTCGCGATTCTGCCTTTTCACACCGCGACACAGTATCGTGGATATGAATGTCGCGATTTCGGTTTCAAATCGTATGTCGTTACAGCCCTAATTCTGACTGTAAATTGCAATCTTTTAAAAAGATTTGGCCTATATAGATATAACTTACCTTAGTATTCTTACCTTAATTCAGGAGTCTTGTTGTTGTGTCCTGCTATGGGTAAAATGAAAATAAATTTGTTTAGAACTCACCAATGTGACTTCCACAATAGAAGTTCTAAATCTGCAAAGAAATTGAAGAAGGAAAATAAATTACTATTTATACTATACTATACATACATTTGTATGTTTATGCAATGAGTTAAGTAATGTTAATTGCTGATATAAGTAAAATTATGTGAATATAGAAGGATGTTGTATGTGGCTTTACTTAAATATGTATATTTAAATTTAAATCAAAATACTAACAGACACTTAATCATTTGTATTTTGTAGGTGATCATTTGTTGTATATCACTTCCACATAAGGCCTTTATGTGGTTGCAATGCACGTCTATCCGTAATTGGGTTTTTTTTCTATTGTTTTATTAATGTTAGTGATGTGTAAATACTTAGAAAATGTAGTTAGTTAAGCTACCAGTCTCTGTATATTAAGGAGAATAGCAATAATGTAACCATGTCAATTTGGTAAATAGCCTAATGAAATAAACAGTAGCCTAATGAAATAAACAATGAAAGTTAAGGAAAATAGCAATAATAAACAACGTCTATTCAATCAATAAAATGATAACAATAACAATAGCATGACAAGACTGCATTAAAGAGAATATAAATAATAAACAGCAATGTCAATCAACTGCCTAATGCAAATAAACAATGCTATAGAAACCATTACAAGTTACATTATAAGTGCTTAATGAACTAAGTACATGTTGAACAGATACGCCTTCAGACCTCTCTTGAAAGATCTAAAACTATCATAGGAACTGAGAACACTGGGCAAGTCATTCCAGCAACACAGAATCAATGAGGAATAGAGTTTTGAATTTGACCTAGTGTTATGAGTGATCGACACAACAGATGCTCATCATAAGACTGGCTGCAGTGGGCATTTGGAGATGTACATCTTAATCACTAAATTAAAATAACAGGGACCACATTCAATCAGTGTTCTATAGGCCAAAGTCAGAGGGTAGCCTACTATAGGGAAATGTTACATGTGTCCTCTAGCTGATTGTAGACCAGGCATGCTGCAGCATTCTGAATCACCTGTAGCGATCATATACACAAGCAGGTAAGCCAGCTAGTGAATTACAATAGTCCAGCTACGAGATGACCATGGTCTGAACAAGAAGTTGTGTAGAATCTTGTGTCATATAAGGTTTGATCTAGAATAGGATAAGTATGGTGTAGTATTTTATTTAATCTAAATATGCAATGTCAGGAACTGTAGGTGAAGGTAGTTTACGTAGTAGAGCTACTGTTACCATTCAAATAATTTTAACATGTTATTGAAATCCTCACAAATATAAATGACATATTGTTCCAAAGCACTTTTTTGTCTTAGTTGTCGCCAATAAAGTGTTTTTGGTATGGTAAGTAGTCAATTTTAGCTCTAACGTAAAATCTTATAGCGGCGCCACGTGAGCAAAGGGAATGACTGCTAATGTGTATCTTCAGATAAATAAAGTCAGGGTTTAACAGTCAAAACGTATGTTTATCTGTGAAATTTGTTCACAATATGAAAGTGTAGACTGTATACTGTTGGATTATACCAAAACGTTAAATTCGTCATTTTAAACTTTACATTTGTTTATCGTGGATTTTGTCAAAATAGCACTGGACTGTGCGCAAAGCGACTGGTTTCGCCTTGCAGGGTCATATTTGGTTTAAGCCTACCCAGATAGCAATTTATTTTGGGCCGGATCTGCATAAAAGCCTTTAGATCCGCCTGTAGCGGACATACGGTATCTGGCTGTGGGCCAGATCTGCTCCTGATAGAGGTTTCAGCTCTGCTAGTAATGCTGTTTTATCACCGGTTTACAGATTTGTCCCAGGTCCGATTTCCGCAACTCAACTGGAAGTCAGGAAATGCGTTTAAAATACAAAACACTGATTTGGCCCAAACCTGTGATACGGATATGAGCCGAAGGACCATTTTTCACAGCAGACCCAGGTGGTAATGATATTAATTAAGGTGCTGATTCTGCTAAATTGACTGTCCTTTCCCTACTTCAGTGTCAACTGGCTGCTAAAGAAAAAAAAAGGTATTTTGGAATGGCACAAATTTAGAAACCATGGGGGTGCGCACTATGTTCCCATGGCCACTTCATTTCTACAGTAAGGCTGGAAAAGAAGATATAGTTGGTTCAATATTGATCATATGCTCGTTTCATTATTTTTATTATTACCTAGCAGTGGTAAAAGTAGTCAATTGTTGTTTGTGTCAGATCAAACAGTGCTATGAGACAACCCCATATTCTTGCCACGCATGCAGAAGTCCAAGCAGTAACGTTAATGAAGGATCTTTGGTTTGCGCACTATCAATCTTTTGACATGATTTGCCAGCCTGGGGTTGGACTAGGACACAGCCCAACTTTTCAAGGTAGGCTATCTGCTTTTTTATCTTTTTTATGTTGGTTTATTCAGAGACAACAACAAGCAGCCGAGCGATTGATAACTTTACTCTAAGTTTATACTATTATTTTCCAGCAATATAGGCTAGCTTAGCTTGAGCAAAGCAGTCATCACAATAACTAGCCTATTTTGGAAAAAACAGTGATAACGCTAACAGGATCACTGATGATAAAAAAAAACGAGTGTAATTGTGACTTAGCCTATTTTCAAAAAGGAATAAATGGCTAATGTTTATTTTGTGTTGTTTCAGATATGCCGCCTTCAAGTCAATAGGCTATCACACTATCAGCGGTGAAAATGAAAATGTGTTATATAAGGGATTAGCTTAAAAGCAGCTAACGGTTAAAGTGGGAGCAGTCTTATTAGTAATGCTGATACGTTTATGATAGGCTACAAAGGAAACAAGTAGCATGTCAACTGCTTTACCTTGTTCAACTGTTGAGAATATGCTACGGAAGGGTAAGTTGTAGATATTGGTGTCCAGTGATCTGTAGAAATGGTTTGTGCAAAGTTGTTTCAATTCTCAGACGTGCCAAAGTGTGATATCTGCGAATGTGCCAACCGAGTGACAATTTGTTTGTGAGGTGCTCATCAATTTATAGCTTCTAGCTTGTTCGCAGATGTAATCCAATCATTGACCGGGACTCGTTGTGATGGTGGATTAGTTTGCCAATCGTCAGTGAGTACACTTTTTATCACCCGCCCCTTCCCTCGCTTTCTGTTTAGTTTAAATCATAACTGCGGAACGGACGTTATCATTTAAAAATTGCCATCTGAGTCAAAGCTTGACGCTTAACTTACAAGGTAAAAGATGTTAAACGGGTATTTTAGTTTATTACCGAAGGTGAACCAAATGTGAAGTCAAAGTCAACACAAAACGTAGCTCTAGGCAAACGCTAATGTAAATATGGAAGCTAGGGTATTGAGTTGCTAGGTGTATGTAGAAGCTAGGCTAGGACGTTATGATCATGACTACATTGATAATTCATCAGTAATAAGTTAACCCTCTAACCGCCCATGTCGCAATATTGCGACAAGCGTCATTACTGAATAAAACAGACGATAGACGCGAGTACAGTGTAAAATCTCATTTGTACTCTTGACCACTAGTTGGCAGACACCCAGAGCTTCGATTCAAGCTCAACCTTTTTTTTCCACAGTTTTCAGGAAGCTCGCGAAAACACGCGAGAAACACACGAAGAAGACGTGCATTTCCTCCATAACGCGGAAGCGATGCGGGCCATAGTTTTGCACAAATTGAAGCAGAAATACACCAAATGTTGAAAAAAAAATTCACGTGTGATGAAGTCTTGGATGTGTTATTCATCTATTCTGATTCTGAAGGAGAATATCTGCCTTTTGGAGAATATGATCGATCGTCTATTGACTGATAGTCACGGTGCGTCTGTGAATGGAGGTACGTCTTTGCGACTTTGCGTCCTTGCGATTTTAGTGTCCACTAAGCATGCCATGCTTATTTCGACCCTCTGCCCAACATAGCTGGAGGTGCCAGTGGCAATAGTGATGATAGTGTCCGTAATGGACGTGGTATAGACAGCCGGGGTTGTAAAAATAGGGCTCTGAAGAACTACAAAGTCACCCGCGATATGGAACTGATTTGACCAGGCTACTTTATTGTATAGTAGCATAGGGTTTGTGATTATAGTAATAGTTTACTATTGTTGGTTTACATGTGACTGTATTCCTGTCCATTTGTTATGTCGGTGAAATGACAAAAAAAGAAAGTAAAACTGCTCAAATATGTTCAACATCTAGTATTTACTGAAATGTGCATAAATCACGGTGGTTACCATCCAGTGACGTCATAATATGCAAATTAGATGAGTAAATTTACCCCCTTCATAAACTTCTGTTCATACTAAATGATTTTCACATTTACAGTAGGACTTTATCTCTGACCACTTGCAAGCCATGGCCTTTTGAAATTTTGATGTACAAATCCAATTTATTCTTTTTAAACCCTGGCGGCTAAAGGGTTAAGTCCAACCAAACACGTAGAATCTAGCCTAGCATCTACAGGTAACATTAACGTTGCCATTAATGTAATGTTAACGTTAGCAAGACTGGCATTGATATTTAGAAGCTAGCTAACATAATGTTTGTTGAATTAAACGTTGTGTTTTGAAATTGCAAAGTAAGTTAGTCTTGCTAGCACTTAATACTATATTGGATATGTTTATGCTTAGGCTTGATAGTAGCAGCTATGAGGTAACACAGTGGTCCAATGTTTTGTAACGTTACAGCTTAAGAATTTCTGATGTGAAATTGTTAACGTTATTGTAGATCATGGTTCATCAAAAACGACCATCGCTTGCTTTTCGCCAGGTCTCTTCTTACATTATATGTCAACGAGGGAACTTCCAGAGACACATTATGGAACTTGCCATATGAACTTCTCATGAAGTGTTCAGAACAAAATGATAATCAAAAGGTGTGATGGTAATGTTACTTGTCTTTTAGGGTGGTTGTTATGGCTTAGTTATAACGTTATTATTTATATGACGTTAATTCCGTATTCGTCCACTGTATGTCTAATACTAATTATATGTAGTGATGATGTATGTTTGTCATTTGGTGATGAGATCATTTGGTACAGTCAGGGTATTCTACATGCCTTTTAATTTAAGAAAGTTGTTTAAAGTTTTATGTCAAGTTTGATAAATGTGCAATCATGTGTACTGATGCTGATTTTTTTTAATTATTATTATTTATTGTTTGTATTGTATCATTGTATATTCTGTATATATTTACTCATGGGAAATTAGCCTACATCATTTATTTGAATTAGCAGTAATGAATTGTCTTTAGATTTTGAATTGCAGATTTACTGTTATATTGTTCTGTTTGGTCTTTCAGTGTTACATAATAAATCTATTTTATATTTGTGTTTAAGTATCCACTGTAAAGTTATTACATTAATTTAACTTTTCAGAAATGTTTAGGAGCAATTCCCCCCAAAACTGTCACGTTAACTAACTGAATGTCATGGTATTTGTATGATGTGAATGATTATGTGAAAAGTTTTTCATGTTCAATTTCATGTATAATTTCAACATGAAAATTTCAAAGTTGTATAATCAAGAAGAGTGAATATTCAAATTTCAAAGACGTATAATCAAGAAGAGTGAATATTCAAATTTCAAGTAATCATTATCATCATACTATACCTTGAGATTGTGTTGGCGTTATGGATGTGACAGTTTTGCATGTTATTGCCTTAGGCTGCTTTAGCTGTTGGCTGAAGCAAATTGAGCTAGGCAAAATCAATTGATTTTGGAGGTTGGACACAGCAGTATGTGGTGACCTTGAGAAATGGAGATCTATGTGAAAACATCCTGGATTTCACCTTTAACAAAATTTGGGATTCCACACAATGTTGAAATAAGAACATGTATTTATTATTAACAACAACAACAAAATGTTTAATCAAAAGTATAAAAATGAACACAATTGTTAAATGAAAATGCACATAAATATAACAAAAACAGAAATTGCATGATAAATGAAAAGGTAACATGAAAAATTAAAACAATAGGCCTATCTCAGTCGGTTTGAGACTACTCGTGGTGTGTTTCAATTCATTCTAAGATTTTAAAAGAAAAACCACAAATCAGAGAACTGATACTATATATATACGGTAAGTGTGTAATTAAAGCATGTGTAGCCTATATTATATAAATGATAAATGAGTAAGGTAATATTACAAATGTTTGAAAAGATGCACTGAACCCATCAATTTGTATGTGTTGATATTAAGTGACTTTTAAGTCATTTTAGTGATGTAAGCTACTTACCGTCTTCAGCAAGGGCAGCAGCAGCTGCTTGGGTCTCCTTATATGTTTTGACTTGCTGGGTGAGGTCTTCAATTTGGTCTTTTTGTTTTTTTATTGTGTTCCTCAACAGGCTGACATCACAGCCCGGTGATTTTTTTGTTTTTTGCATTTCATCACCTCAATGCTGATATTATTTAGGTCGTTTGCCAATTCCTGCCTGGGCACCGATGGGTCTTGGCATCGGTACTGTTGAAAGATAGAAGCAGCCTAACATTAAAATCTATATAGGCCTATTTGCAATAAAATCTTAATATACATGATTAAATATGACTTACCACTAACAGTTGTAGTTTATCTTTCAGTTGATCTGCCTGCTCATCCCCCAGTTTGGGGATTTTTGCGGGGGAGCTATAATTGGCCATAATCTGTGTGAAATTGAAATTTTAAATATGCCATTTTTCGGTTTCAAATAGTTAGTCTATGACTCTATGTAAGTAGCCTAATTGTCAAGAAAAATGTCAACTATAAATGTCATGGCATATATACATTTGTGTTAAAATGTTAGGCTACATATATACTTCTCTCTTTACAATTGCAGAAGTTTAAACAAATTGTCTTGGATTTTGTTCATTATATAAATGCGGGAAATCTGAGTACTTACTTCTGTCATTGAAAGGTAGACGGGCTCTGGTGTAATGAAAAGACGGGTACGTTCTTGTTAACGACAGGAGGAAATTACGTAGTTTGTGAATTTCCGATGCTGGGTATCACATCTCTCATTTTACTATGACAATTATTTAATTAGCTGAATATTTTTCATATTATTAGATTGTCCTATTCTACTTTGAAAATATACATATTTTTTAAATGGCAAGAAATGCTCACTCTGAATAACTCACCCATCATGCATTTGTTTTAAAAAAAATCTGTAGAACATAATTGGCCACTTCGCTCTTTCTACTTCCTTTTTCGCTGTGACCTCGTTCTTTGCAGGAGCTGAACTTAGACCACGGTAAATTAGATAAATAATCTTGGTTTTGTATTGGACTTGTGTCAACTAAAATGTCAGATAATAATCCCACATAGATGTTATTGTAATGTTATTATAGTTATATAGAGTGAACATTTAGTAGTGGTGTTTTCGTTTTGAGATAGAATTATCCCTGAAAGCTAGCCTCAGTGTTCTGTACAGTATTCCATCCTCGAACACCACACGTATAGACCACTGATCTATAAAGAACACTGGATAGACTATCCCATTGTTGCCGCCCCATCAACAATGAAGCCAATGGAATCGGAACACCGCCGCCATATTGGGACCACTGCACTGTAGAAAATGATAGGCTTACAGTAGAAATGCATGAAAAGAGTGAGGCAACTTAATTACTCGAAAATATTAGGGGGGGAAATATAAACCTATTATTTTTAAATATATAGTCTTTAAAAAATCATGGGCATTTACTTAAATTATTCATCTATACTAAAATGTGTAAAATATCTCAATACAATTAACGTAGCCTATTCAAAGGAAAATTTCACTCCGGAGGGCTGTTTTAAGGTCGAAAGGTGAAACAGCATATTGCTCGACGTCAGTAGCCTATGCCTCGATCTAAATGTAGGTTGCAGAACGTTACAAATTAACATTACAGCCTCACATTTGGTGCTTAATAGGCTATGCTGTTACGGCTTCGTGTTTTCCCCTTACAGTGTGACAGAGTGGCATATTACCCGACATTACCTTATCCATTGGTAGGCTACATTTTTAAATAGTGAAAACACCGTTATAATCACCCACTTTCGATATTGGCGCTTAGGCCTACCGACTGTAGCCTATCTTCAGTTTTAACTTGACGTGAAGTCATAATCCCATAGCTCGAATCTGCCCATTTCTTTCCAACTTAACCAAGTCATCCCAAACATTTGCACAGACAGATATTGTCGAGCACGTAGCAGAGTTTATATTCTCCTGCTGTCTCGATTCGTTTGTAGGCTAATAGAGTAGGCCTATATGTTCTCTACTAATCGAAACTGCAGGTGTCCGTCTATACCAGTGGTTCCCAAACTTTTAACAGGCATGTACCCCCTGAGACATTATGATCTTCCGGAGTACCCCCACCACCAATTGTTAACAAGTTTTTTTTAAATTGTTTTATTAATATTTATTTTGATCAATTTTGTCGAGAATAGTGAATAGGATCATAAACATATGATACAAATCTCATCAATAGTCAACATATGATAGGCCTACAAATGTGCTGAATATAATGATTTTAAATAGATCTGCACCTAGGCTATCTCACACACACTCGTCTTGTTGAATGCAGTGATCTTATCGGCTAGGTGCTTGTTGCCTTGTAACTGGAGATTTAACTCATTGAGCTTTCCAAATATATCGCTAAGATAGGCCAGCTTCGTCAAGAAATGTTCATTAGTGAACGTGCTTGCAGATTCAAACATGCGCTAATTCCTCCAAGAGGCGACTCGGAGCTCAAACACGCGACAGCACTTTACCTCGGGAAAGCCACCTTGCCTCGCTGTGAAACAGTAGCCTACAGCCTTTTGGTCAGCTCCCATCTCCTCTCAAACTGCGGAGAATAGACACGCTTTTAAGGGCCGGGTCTTGATGAAATTCACCACTCTCACAACCTCGTTCAAAATCTCATTCAGGTCGGGACTAACTAAGCTGCCTTGACACGAGCGCTTCCCTATGAATAACACAGTGCGTCCATTGCGCATCGGGTGCTACCTGGGCCTAGGCTACAGATAAAAAAAAAATTAAAAAAACTCACGTCAGTTCGCGCCCCACCTGGCATGTCTTCGCGACCCACAGTTTGAGCAGGGTGTCCGCGCGGTAGTAAAAGGTAGTAAATAGAATCTACCAAAATTAAGGCCCTTGAAAGGTAGTAAAAGGTAATAAATGCAATTTGACTTGGTAGTAAATTTTTCATCACCACCTCAATATATGATTTTACATTTTTTGCTTAATATTTGTGTCTACATGTTTTAACTGCATCTTGCCTAATTAAAAAATATATACGTGCTAACAGGACCTGAGTGAGTCGGAGTCGATAGCAATGATGTAGAAGTAAACTGTGTAGAGTTCCCTGGTTGACAGCCTATCAGCGACGCCAACAAACAACATTTTCGCCTTTTTGCTTCAGTTGATATTACAGGGATACAAACAACGCGCTTTTCGGTGACTCCTTTACGTTGCTTTGGGCGACTTATATGAATCGTGCAGATCCGAAGAGTTTTTTAGGGGCCAGGGATGCAGGGATGCTTTTCGGCGACTCTCACGTTTTTCACGTCATACCGCAGGCTACCAGAGCAGCGTTTATCATATGGGCCTGCTGGTCCGGTGTCCGGTGCTTTTGTCACTCATCTAATAATATTTGTTCATGTAGCAAAGGAGCGGTAGATGTAGGCCTAGGCTAGCCTATCACTCTGATAGCAGCTAAAAAAATATAGGCTACACTCACTCCGTTAGGAGGCAACTCTCTCAGTTTACACTAGGCTACTTCAGCTGGAAGTTTTAACAACTATGGACTTGACTAGTGTAAGCTTTCGTTCAGCTGACGGTAGCGCTGCCATCTGACTGTGATCATCCAGGGCCCACTTCCCCGATAACGACGGAGACACGCTCTTAAGAGGGTTTTCTACGATTCATCTTACGATCGTTCGTTTAGTTTTTCCGACTGTTTCCCGAACATGCTCGTAGCGTGAACGCGCGTGCACTGCTCTTAAGATGCTCTTAAGGGGAGCTGTCCACGTTAATAGTTCTGAAATATCCTCTGATTTGACGGTGATGTCAGGTGACTGCACGTCACAGCTATAGGCCTAACTTCGGATCTACACATTCATTCACATCAATACGAAAATAGAAACACTTTGACATCTGCATGTAAGCATCCCAAGTAGGTTATATACCACACAGAGACATAAATAATTGTAATTATTTTAAGATTAGATTGTTGCACCATGCAATAATTTTTCGCGGTGCCACTTAAGAACACGTTTGAAGATAAGAAAGAAGTCGAGTAAGAAAGAGAGGAAATGTGTAGGCTTAGATTTTGATGCAGTAGGCTACAGACTAAACCACATGTTGCTTTCTCTGCTTTTTACCTCATAGGCCTAATAAAAATAAATAATATAAATTATATAAATAATAAATTAATATCAATTAATATAAATAATAAAATCTGATTCATCACAGGTAAACACAATAAAGAATGGGAACCTAAATTGGATTGTGTATTCTAAGTTGTAATTCCTCTGTATGTCCTGTTGGTGACCTCAGTGAGAAGTACTGTTAAGACGCTCTTAGCCGGTAACGAGTACTCTGGAGCACTCGTAGATCTACGAGTGTTTTCACGATGCTCTTAAGCTACGATGGTTTCGGGAAACAGTCGGCAAATCTTAAGACGTTCGTAAGAGGGACTTTACGACGCTCTTAGGCTTAAGATGCTTTCGGGGAAGTGGGCCCATTCTTTATTGTGTTTACCTGTGATGAATCAGATTTTAGCGTGCAAAATAGCCTACATTTAATGGTCATAATAATGTGATGAAAAGCGGACAAAAATGCAATCAAGTTATGAAACGAGACGTTGCCAGAATAGTTTGACATTATCTTTGCTAAGTGAATATTTTATTAGGCCTATGAGGTAAAAAGCAGAGAAAGCAACATGTGGTTTAGTCTGTAGCCTACTGCATCAAAATCTAAGCCTACACATTTCCTCTCTTTCTTACTCGACTTCTTTCTTATCTTCAAACGTGTTCTTAAGTGGCACCGCGAAAAAGTATTGCATGGTGCAACAATCTAATCTTAAAATAATTACAATTATTTATGTCTCTGTGTGGTATATAACCTACTTGGGATGCTTACATGCAGATGTCAAAGTGTTTCTATTTTCGTATTGATGTGAATTAATGTGTAGATCCGAAGTTTAAATGGTAGGCCTATAGCTGTGACGTGCAGTCACCTGACATCACCGTCAAATCAGAGGATATTTCAGAACTATTAACGTGGACAGCTCCCCTTAAGAGCATCTTAAGAGCAGTGCACGCGCGTTCACGCTACGAGCATGTTCGGGAAACAGTCGGAAAAACCAAACGAACGATCGTAAGATGAATCGTAGAAAACCCTCTTAAGAGCGTGTCTCCGTCGTTATCGGGGAAGTGGGCCCAGAACCGTGCAATAAAATTCCACCTAGCCCATCAGTAACAAAGTTCGAACTAGTCACTGACATAGTAACCGACAAATTTTTTTTAACGTGACCTAGTATCTAATGTTACGGAATTGCAAGAAAACGAGTGAAAACAATTCCTTAGTTTTAACCACGCAAGTGCGCGTGTCATTTATTAAAACGGTAGAGAACTGAATCAAAGACGGTGCACCAACCAAAACAGCATGCAGTTTAAAAGTCCCGTTATTTAAAGTCCCAGACATTTAAAGGGACAGCGATCACTCAAGACAGACCTACACCACAACTGAGTGATGAACGTGAAATTCTTTGAATAGCCTACAAAACACTGCATTTAGATGACAACTGCGTGAAGAACCACGCTAAAGTTGATGGCGAATTAAGTTTATGGCATTCACATTTAAATCATTCAATAGCCTATGAAAACTTGATCAGTTAAATTGTTCTCATAAAAGGAACAGCAGGCCTACAAAATATTCCAAATAGGCTAGTTTTATTGCAGTGACAGAAAACTGCAACATATGAGTTTAAAACATTGTTAAATTTGAAAGCATCTAGCTAGTGACAGGAGGTTTTAGGGGGGGAAAGAAACTCTGTAACCTACTTGATTTCACAGTCAATGTTCAGTATTTGGCCTATAATTTAGCCTATAATATTGGCTTTGAATCCATGAAAACTAACCAAAATCTATCATTTCCTATCGACAACAGACCAGTAATGCATCGAATCGCATTGCTACACATTTTGAAGTATTGAAAAGAATCAAATCAATGGCTTAAAGAATCTATATTTTATCAAATTGTGATTAAACTTGATTTACACTCCTAAATGGCATCCTTACCTCCCTACCTAACTGTTGTTTTGGGAAGTATTTATCATGCAAGCATCTTGCATCCATGCTGAGTAATGCAATGAAATCATAGTTTTCAATTTTGCATCAGTAAAGCAGTCCACTGATGTGCATGTTTTCACGGACTGCTTTGTGTCAAATGTGCAACAACAATACCATACCAATAATAATGGCTTTATCCATATAAATAGATTTCTGGGCCTATCCTTAGACTGGAGTTTTTTTTTTTTTTTTTTTTTTGAGGGGGGGGTGGGGTATTCGGTGTTTGTTCTTCATTTTTCACCACACATGTTTGGTGTTTTAGCGTCATTTGTGCCAAGGTTATCATTCACCTTATTAGGGCTAAGGGCTGGTTAGGATAACTCAAGAGCTAGGGTTAAGGTAAGGACAACTGAAACTGAACTCCTCGACACTACAAAAAAACACATACCTTATAGCAAGTAGTAAGTGGTACCACCCCCCCCCCCCCCCCAAAAAAAAAAAGGGCTGCTGCTTGATGTCGTGTTGGTAGTAAAAAATATTGTGGAGGTAGTAAAAAAGGTAGTAAAAAGTAGTAAATTCAACTCTATGATTCCTGCATATACCCTGTTGAGAAACGCCGTTTTACCCTACATGTCTCCACTCTCGAATATTTTGTTAATGCAGAGAAAATACGTTTTTAATGTGGGGTACGCGTACCCCAGTTTGACAACCGTGGGTCTATACTATGAGAATGCAGCTGCCATTGAAACGTTCTTTCTCAACAGTGAGTTGTTAAATTATGTCTTGACTCTTTATAAACAAACCTCAAATCAAAAGTGAAATGTGGAGTCAGTTCTTTAAAGGCTATGTGATGTGATGACAAGGCCGTTCTCTATTCACTCTACGCACGCAGCACAGCCTACCAGGAGAAACAACAATTCATATCAATTAATATTAATTCATTAATTATCAAATAATATTAGGCCTATAGATCAGTCATACAGTACAATTGCAAGCGACCATATGCCACAGCGCGGGCACAGGTTATTAACGTCCTCATTCTCCTACCTTAAAACTTTATGCTATCCTCGAACTCGTCTGCTGCCCAAACATTAAGCCAAGAACCGTTCTCTGCCTCCTTTTTTGTATTTTCTATCCTCCGTTAATGTTCTTTTTTTCTAGCTACCAGATTTGTTAACAGACATTTCCCCCTAGTTTAGCCTACCGAGAACATCTCTTGATCTCACGTCTTGATACTTGCAGATGGGCTAACGTAGCCTAGGCTACTAGCCTATTCCCCACTGGGGATGGGGAACTTTTGATACATTTTTTTAAATAAATCGTTATCAGCCATCTGTAACAAGCAACGTGCTGCTTGCGAGAGCTGGCCTTGCACGCATCTTCTCTGATCTGAATAGGCCTAATCATAGGCTATGATGGACACTGCAATCAATGACAATCATGTTTTCAATTTAATAAAATTGATTACGAAATCATACTGCAAAATAAGGCAGATCTGAATAGGCCTAACCATAGTATGGAAATCATACTGCAAAATAAGGCAGATCTGAATAGGCCTAACCATAGTATGGAAATCATACTGCAAAATAAGGCAGATCTGAATAGGCCTAATCATATATATATCACCCGGGGAAAGAATGCAGGCAGAAAAGCGACGGGACTAACGTCCGGAAGAAGTTGAACAAATTGTTCAAAACCCAATGTAGGCTAGCCTATGATATGACAAAACTATTTGTATTTGTAAGAGCTATTGCATATTGAAATATAGATATGGGCCTATTAACATTGTTTGTCTCTCCCCTCCATGCTAGGTCGATCGCACAAATAAAAAAAAATAGTGAAAAAACCTATAGAAATAAATAGGATACTGGTCTCTTTGAATGGAGACCTCTGTCTGTTTTATATACATGATTATAGCATTATTCATATTATTATCACGCCCACTAAACTTCTTCCAGACAGGCTACATTGACAACATTAAAAGCCTACAGTGATTTTCTCCGTGGGTGCAGCACACAGTAGCCTAGGCTAGATCATTTTGGTGAGGTTTCAGAATGGAGCAGCGTAGTTCGGACTCGCAAGTGGTCCCAATATGGACCGCCGCGCCGATTTCACGGAGGCTTCAGGTTTGTGACGTAGTTGCGCTATCCAGTGTTCTTTATAGATCAGTGGTATAGACCCTTTCAACAAGGTAAACACAAACAATGCTTGAACATTCTATTTGGGCCCCAATCTACTTCCTCTGCATTAAGATAACATATGGAATGTTAAAAAGGAAGTCTTGTGGGGCCAACTATGATGCTGATAATGGAACTCTCTTGAAAGGGTCCATATTACAAAGTATTGCTAACATGGCGTTAGCTTGATGTAAACGTTTCACTTTGCAAAACAAAGAAGTGAAATACGTTTGCGGTAAGAACAATTATCAATGTACACACCATATTAATGTTGTTTTAAGTTTAACTTCATTGTGTGAATAAGGTTAGCAAAGTTGACTGAATGTA
The DNA here is from genome assembly GCF_046254945.1 of Alosa pseudoharengus. Lineage (NCBI taxonomy): Eukaryota > Metazoa > Chordata > Actinopteri > Clupeiformes > Clupeidae > Alosa > Alosa pseudoharengus. The sequence goes on from NW_027468685.1 coordinate 200,657, forward strand.
ACGACAGCGCTTATGTTAATGGTAGACACGGTAAAAAAAATTTAGGTTTGCTAATGTCCTAGAACGGTTAACTCTTCAGACATTATAATGCTGGAATCCTACATAGATAGATAGATCCCCAAGGGGAAATTCAAGGAAAATTGAGATATCATGACACTTCAGATACCATGTGCTAATTTTGCAGTGTTAAGAACTCAGTTTGAATTAATTCAACAATGAAAATCCCAATTGTATCCTTATTTAATTTACTTTATTTTTTTCAGATTATGAATCAACAAGGAGTGCAAGGTAAGAATATCAAGTGATTTAGCAACTCGTCACATTCTCCTGTGCAGCGCTCTTGCATTTAACGAACGTACCTAGGCTTGTAACTTACCAACTTGTAGCCTATGCCAAACGTGAAATTTGTACTTGAAAACGGTCATTATAATATGTTAAGGTACATGAATGAGTCATCCACAGTAAACTTTAAGAAATCTGCAGTAGCTTATATTGAATATGAAGTTGAATTTAGTTTAATCATTTTAAATGAGTGTTGTAATGTAATTTACCATGGATGGAAATGTTTTCTCTTTTGATTAATTATAATTGACATGGTACATGAAACTACTTTGCATTTGATATGACTTAGGCTAATGATATAATATGACCAACTAATCTTAATTTGTCCTTTGTTAGATATGCCAACTGTATGGATTATTGGCGATAGCTACATTCGCCGTGGGGAGGAGGCAGCAAGGAGAACCTATGGCAGCAACCTGGGTTCCAATGCCCAGGTAGAGTGGTTTGGCTGGGGTGGATTGAGGTGGCACTCTGTTGTCCCCCGCTTCAATAATTTGGCGACAAGAAATTCTCCCCCGGATGTCCTGCTTCTTCACTGTGGCGGGAACGATTTGGGCAAAATTCGTAGTGTGAATCTTGTCACAGTGATGAAGCAGGACTTGCAGAATCTTCACCAGCGTTTCCCAAACATGATGATTATATATTCGGCCATCACCCAGAGACGCTGCTGGGGTTCTGCACGCCCGAGGGGAGTTGACCATTCTCGTAGATGGGTGAACAGTGAGATGGCTTTTTTAACTAACTTAGCTGAGTGTCTGAGAGCCTTATTCCCTTAAGGGTGATATGGGATTAATGCTTCACACTAGTCTATTGGCTATTTCAGTTGAGGATTGTTAAAGTGTATGTTGTGTTTGATGTTCATTTGGGTTGATTAGATTAAAAAATATCACATTGGTAGCTGTATCACTGTTCATTTCCTGACCCCTTAACAAAATGTATGATTTGGCATCTTTTTTCTCCTAAATTACTCCTATTTCTCTCTAATCTTTTCAATTGGCATGAGTTTCCCAAATGATGAGTGCCACTTATCCACCTTAGCCAAACCCTCACCTCTTATTGGTTCTCCTAACTGTCTCTCCCCACGGTGAATGTAGCTTGTTGGACCATGTTCACTATGTTCACTGTATCGTCATCAAGTGACTCAGCAATGCTTTGTGATCACCTGTGTAATGGATATAATGATGGTAAGTATCTTGAAAGTCCAATTTGGTAGGATAAGCAAAAATAAGAACACAAAAAAACTAACATTTCTTGCAACCTTAAGTAAATATGTCATCATGAGTCCTCCCTAGGCATGTTCACATACCATCGAAAATAACACCTTTTCTTTGGCCTTTGACCCCCTTTCCCTACCTATTCCTTTGTATGTCAAGCAACACTGGGTATTCTGAATGGTGCTATATAAATTTAAGCTATTATTATTGTTATTACTATAGTTATGTTGTAGTAGTTAATATTCATAAGCGTTGGAAACGTTTTTTTTTTTTTACCAGATGTACTTTATAGATGCCCCGTCATTCAGAATAAATACCCACCCACCAGCCAATCAGAAAAGATTATTCTTTCCGGATGATAAATATTTACATGGGTTTGTTATTTCTGTTTTTGTTTGCTTATTATAGTGTCATATCATCTCTACAGACAGTAAGGATATTGTAAAGATTGGAGTATTCCCATTTCTGCTCTAACCTTTTCAGCCAATGCTGTTATCATGGTACACATTTTAAACAACTTTTACATTTTGAATGTCCTTGTTTTGGTCTGTAGAGATGCTGTGTGATTGTTTAGTTTATGACTGCCATTATTGTTTGTGTGTTTGTTTACTATAGTGTCACATTGTATCCAGTTGGCGAGTGAAAATACTGTGACGGATGAAGTTTGCAAGTTTCTACCTGAGCATTTCAGTCAGTGCTGTTGTCATGGTACAAACTTTAATCATATCTAAATTAAACACAGTGAATTTTGGATTTATCTGTTGTTCTCTCCACCTGTGCTGACAAAATCTGATTATTGTGGATGCTTATTTTCCCTTTATCTTTATTTGTTTGTGTCTTCGTTACAGAGTCCCATTATATGGCGTTGTCTACCTGCCTGTCCAACCAGTGAAAACATTGTGGAGGATGCCACCTACACGCTTATTCTCTTTAAGTATCTGGTGACAGGTCTGCACTGCTGATGTTACTGGCTGCTCTGGTTCTGGCTGCTTTCATGGCGGCATATGGCCTGCTTTACACAGTGCATATTCATCACAATAGCTAACAACACAGCGACCCCTGCCTTCGACTCTGGATTCTCCTTGGATAACATCTATCGAGCTGCTGATAATGCCACATCAACACCCTGGCCCACAACGCTTGATGTAAGGCCACCGCATCTGAAAACACATCTCGACTCTTCACAACCATGACCCAGCTAGAGTGATGAACTGAGTAATATTTTTCAGTCAGTTAGATTGAACCAATTGGACTAATTTAAAATGGATTTTTCTTTTGTATTATTTATTTATGTATTTATTTTTTATGTACTTTTAATTATTTGATACTTTGTGTGTTGTCTGCCTTGTATGTTTTGGTGTCATATGTACGCTGACCATTATGCTGCACCGTTCAACTTTGATGTCAAATACAACATTTTTTCCCTTGGATATGACACCAAAGTATGGTGATCATATTAATTGTACCACTAATGGTGATGGGTGATGGCTGTCTACAAAGTTCATACAGTCTTGTTTCTATCACCTCAGAAATATTTCCAAGATTAGTTCCATCTTAACTTTTAAAGACACTGAGACCATTATACATGCATTTATTTTTTCACGCCTGGATTACTGCAATAGTCTTTTTTCTTGTCTGAACCAAAAATCTATAAAGAGACTTCAAACTGTTCAGAATTCAGCTGCTCGGCTTCTTACTAAGACAAAGTACTGTAATCACATTACTCCTGTTTTAGCCTCACTGCACTGGCTCCCAGTAAGCTTTAGAATTGATTTTAAGATTCTTCTGATTACTTTTAAAGCTCTACATGGCCTGTCTCCCAACTACATATCTGATCACCTAGTACCTTATACACCTGTGCGTACTTTAAGATCATCTGGTAGTGGTTTCCTAACTATTCCTAAGGTCAATCTCAAAACTAAAGGGGAGAGAGCATTTAGTGTCAGGGCACCTAGGCTCTGGAATGACCTGCCTGATGAAATCAGGTCAGCCAAGTCAGTAAGCTCTTTTAAATCCCTCCTTAAAACTCATCTTTACAAGCAAGCCTTCCTTCCCTGCTGAAAAAAACAGCTAGAAACCAGCTTATGCTGGTAGCTGGTTTTAGCTGGTCTTTGCTGGTTTTCTTCCAGCTCTTGCTGGTATTTGCTGGTGTAGCTGGTTAGGCCACCAGCTGGATATGCTGGCGTGACCATCTGAGGAAGCTGGTCATGCTGGTGTGACCAGCCTGTCTTGTGGGATACAGCTGGTGCAAGATGGTCATGCTGGTGACCAGCCTGTCAAGCTGGTCATGCTGGTTTGCTAGAATGACCAACATAAGCTGGCATGGCCAGTTAAACCAGCACTATAGACCAGCAACACCAGCTAAAATTACCAGCTTGAGGTGGTACGACAAGCAAAACCAGCTGAATTACCATCATAAGATGGGTAAACCAGCTGAAGGTATGTTTTCGCAAGAGTTTTGCTGGTCTAGCAGGTCAACCATCATAGGGTGGTCAAACAAGCTGGTTAACAAGCTGGTCAATCAGCAAACCACCTTTAGCTGGTCAGGCTGGTTTTTTCAGCAGGGTTAGTCTTGTTTAAGTAATATACTTCATTTTCTGTTAAGTTTATGAAGTTTTATTTCAGTGTTAAGTAATATTTCAGTAAGTTTTATTTCAGTGTAAGTTAATTTTCCTTTTCAAATTTATGTTAAGTTCTAATTGAATTAGTATATATTATTCGATTGTTATATTATTATGTCTTATTTGCATTTTCATTTATGTTGATATTGTACAGCACTTTGTAACTTTGTTTTGAAAAGTGCTATATAAATAAAGATTATTATTATTATTATTATATTATTACATACTGTTTGTGTAATATTGTCTTTATTGTTTTTATAGTGTTTTTTTATTTATTATTTTTTTTATTTGTTAACTCAGTGTCTTGCTATACTTAGTTATGGTTGTCTGTCTCATCTCAACCTGTTTTAATTATTGTATGTCCTGTGCATTGAGACCAAAGCAAATTCTTTATATGGGAAAATTCAGATTCTACCGATGCTGATTTACTATTCTACAGTTGTTTTGATAATACAAACCTCTCAACTTTAATGTCAAATACAACATTTTTCCCTTGGATATGACACCATAGTATGGTGATCATATTAATTGACCTTTCAACTTTGATATCAAACATTTTTCCCTTGGATATGACACCATAGTACATAGATGATACCAATTGTACCTTTAATGGTGATGGGTGATGGTTGTCTACTGTACATATTGTTTGTGTAATATTGTCTTTATTGTTTTTATAGTGTCATTCCATATGTTCCCCTCAAATTATCACTCTGACTATTATGCTGCATTGTCCAACATCTTTTGTCTTATGTGTCATTTATGTTGTTGCCATGGCACTGTGAATGGCTGCCTCTGCATCTTTGAGCTCTTTGTTTGGTTTTTGTTTATTTGTTAACTCAGTGTCTTGTTATAGTTACAGTAGTTATGGTTGTCTGTCTCGTCTTAACATGTTGTATATTTATTGTGTTATTGTATTTTATGTATTTTAATTATTGTATGTCTTGTGCATTGAGACCAAAGCAAATTCTGAGAATTCTGATTCTAGGGATGCTGATTCTACAGTTGTTTTAATAATACAAACCTTTTTTAGCCATGTTCCTTTGTCCCACATGTTTACGTAATTGTACACACTTCCATTTTGAATTTTATTGATATTAACATTCCAGAACAGAATTGTGTCGTCGTTTCTTTTTTATTTTGCCCTTCTTTCTTTGATACATAATTGGTCTGTAGCTGTGGTCCTGGAACCAGATTACTGAAACATTATCTTAATAAAGTTCAACCATTTCAATCAGAGAGATTCTTATGTCAAAGTGTAATTGTACTTGCATGGCATTTACATATACTGAAAAGAGTTTTAAAAATATTTGTGAACTATGTCAATGAAAAATAAGGGTTTGAGAAATTAGCAAGTATCTGACTTGTTGATTCATCATTAATATTGCAGAATCTTCACTTTTCTGGTGGGAACACAATACGGGGTACAAAATGCTGTGAAGTACCAGGTAAAAACAATGTAAAATAATTGTACAATCTAGAATTACAGTAGGCCTATGCATGATAAATTTGTGATCTGCTCTGTGACGTCAGTCATTACGGATATATAGCATTTCTAAAGGCCTATTCACACCAAGAACGATAACTAAATAGATATCGTTCTCGTTAATATGAATGACGACGTTCACACATAAACTATAACGATAACGACATGAAGAACAATATCGCTGTATGCAACGATTGGCTACATCTATGCGCACAGGTCTTTTCCAAAAAGAAAACATTACCGCGATAATTGGATTGCTGCTGTCAAAATGGTTGTCATCACCAAAATAGAAACGCAGATTTTTACAGCCTACCGTCGTATGTTCTCATATTGTAATTAAACGGAAAACGTTATCAGTTTCACTATTAGCTTACTCTAGCATACAATCGCAACAACATGGATAACGCTGTTTGGCTTTGTGTAACTTTATATGATAGGCCTATAAGTGTAGGCCTACTAGAGTTACACATCCCACTGCCACTAGTACAAACGAATGCAGTCTATACACTAACTTGGCAGTTCTGTGAAATGTAATACAACAGTGCTACCTTCGGTCTAAATACATTAACATTTCCAATAATTTCCCATGATAAATTACATAATATTTGCACCTTCCTTGTTAAGCTCACGCTTTAGTTTAGCATTTAGTGAAATGCAATACAACGTTGCCACCTAGCGTTCATAGGCTATTTAACATTAACGTGACATTTCCTTAATTCTTTCGTCAACTCCATGCTTTTAGGAAAACAATCTTTTTATCATAGTTCCCTCTTCAATGAGCGATTACCAACTCGTTTTTGTCACAGAGATAGCTGTTTATTGTCCCTAGGTTTACAGAAACACCTATTCATATTAATACGTAGCCTATGGAGTGCTGCCGACCACTGTTCATTACATGGCCCAGAATGCCTTGCATGTCTTTACAACAAAACAACACAGTAAAACCTAAATGCCCGTAAACATATGCATTTGCATACTTGTAACATTTTTAATAATACTCTCCCATCATGATATGTAACAATAATGAAAAATGTAATTTGAATACCGTCAATGTGAAAACAACTCTATTATGTAAGCTATATATAGCTAGAAATAAGTAGGCCAAGTAAACATTGTAGCCTTTGTTGACAACACAAACATTATAGCTCAACTTATGTAGTGTGTTTTAACAAGACTTTAGTCGTATGGTCATTTTCCTAACAGTATAGTAGCCTATTCATGGCTTTCATAAGGTCCCTTTCCACAGGAGTATTGCTTGATTGTATACACCTGTGGGCTACGTAATCAGGAGCGTAGAATGAAAACGTAGCCTGGCCTATTTGATACACAGCGGTGTACAACGTTAAACATTTGTTGAAATAAAAATATGAGCATATTTGTCAGCTTTAACTAAAATGTGAACGGTAGAAGCTATAGCGTTATGACCATCAACACGTAACGTTATTCATGCCATGAATGAAACCCATGATGGGTTTCATCAGGTGCTCACACAGTAGCCTAGGCTATAATCAAGCATCACGCAGTCTGCATTCATACCGTAATCTATTCTAGGTGCTTGATTCTATACACCTGTGGAAAGTGACCTGATAGAACCAGAGCCTAGTAGGCCTACTTATCTGGTTTACGTTAACGTTCTAGTTAACGCTGCTGGTTAGGCCCATAGACAGTAAAAGAAAGGTTAGGCCTAATGAACAAATGTAACGATTGTCGTTAGCTATCGATAGGCCTACAGCTAATCGGTCACTGTAAAGTTGACGACATATTAGTTGATTAACAGTGGGTTTCCGTACATAATACATATCAACGAAGCAAGGTGCTAACGTCAACTATTTCACAAACGTTACCTAACGTTAGTTTAGTTATTTGTGACCCATCATTTCATACATATAACACTAACGTTACATAATGTTTGACGACATAAATTACTCAAATACCAAAAACCGGAACACTTACCTTGTCTGTAATTAGAGAAATGTGCCTCTGAAGGAGAGTTTTACGAGCAAATAAAGTGACCACCAGCAGGTGAAGACGTTAAGAAGATTCACAGCTCCAGCTGTAGCTCGCGTTCACCTGTTAATTGCTTTCAGCTGGAGGTCACGTCATAATGCTTAAAGTTGCCGCCACAGCGGTCAATGTTAAGTCAATGGGAATTTATTGCTCTTTTATCGTAAATATCTCAAAAGGTATAAAGTTCACAAATGTAAAAAATACTTTGTACAATTGTCCGTTACAAGACCTTTGTAGGAGTGTTTGAATGACGTCAAACGGTTCAGTGGTTTTAGTGTCATTAAACGTCAAATTTGGTCGGAAGAAGAATAATAAGAACAGATAATAAGAAGAACAGTGATAATAGTCCATTGCATTTACATGCAATGCAATAAGAAGAAGCCTAGGAAGAACAGTACAGTGCATTTTCATGCACTGTAATAAAACTTAAGAAGAACAATAAGTGTGCATGCAAGCACACTTAAAAAGAGAGAATAGGAAAAAAATGGAGAAAGAGAGAGAGTGTGTGTGTCTCATGGCATGCTGGTGTGTGTGTGTGTGTCTCATGGCATGCTGGTGTGTGTGTGTGTGGGGGGTCTCATGGCATGCTGGTGTGTGTGTGTGTGTGTGTGTCTCATGGCATGCTGGTGTGTGTGTGTCTCATGGCATGCTGGTGTGTGTGTGTGTTACGCCTGGATGTTAAAATGCCTAGGGGCATATGGCTGCGTAACTAGTTAACTTAAATAAAGGAGAACAGTAAACACAAACAAGGAAGTATAAATAAATCAAAATAAAAGTTCAAACAGACAATCACACTAAAAGTATGAAGATGACTAGGCCTAAACCAAATAGTAACAAACAAACACATAAACATACAAAAACTAACCTCCCCACTGGGAGTAGTCTTGCCGAACCCGGCACACCCTGGCCACACTAGGGAGTAATTGCCGCACTCGGCACACACTACCACTGTAGTAAACGTATAAATGAGCAGGTGTGAAAGATTGGATCGAGCGGTTACCCAAAAATGTAAAGTGGATCAGGCCAAGAGAACAGAGGGAGCAAAAATCCAAGCAAAAGTTTTTATTTTTAAGCTTGGTGGCTATGAAGCCAAAAGATGTTCAATCTTCAAAATTACAATATCCCCTTTTTTTATTTTTCTTCTTTCCTTTTATTTTTTTTCGTTATTTTCAGAAAGTGAGTTTTTACAAAAAAAATAAATCTTCAAAAAAAAAAATCTTCAAAAGTATCAAAATGTCCAAAATGAGCAAACTGTTCAATGTCGCAGAAATTTGCTAAGTCTCTATTCAAAAGCAGAGAACAAATGCAGCGGAGTTCAAGACACTCACCATCAGACCCAAGGCTAGACTACCAGACATAGGACTCAGACAACCTACATAAAGAAGGTGGCCAGCACCATCTCAACACAAAGGGGAAACATTTAACATACACTAGACAAAATAAACATAACACAGACTCTGATGCATCAGTGGGACATTTCACATTATTTACAAAACAAATTACCCAAGTGAGATTTAAAATATAACATTGCCTAACGTCATAGTAAATATTAAACAGAAAACAATTTGGCCACAACTGCTTCCGTCAGCCCTATGACATTTTGGCAAGATGGCCCGGACCGTTTCCGGGCGGAACCAAATAAACGATTGCTTGTTCCTTGACGACCCTCTTTGCCATCCGTGGGTCCGTCAACAAGGAAAAAACAACAAATTGGTATGAGCTCTCATTACTTTTCTCTTTCTGCACCTAGAAAAGCACTAGCAACTTTCTAAACACAATAAAAAGAAAAGCATTTGAAATAGTTTGTCTAGCGTCGTTCTTTTCATGCAATTGTCCATTTTTACATGTGTAGACAGTGAAGGAAAAGTCTCTTAAATGCAAGTTAGCTTACAAAGTGCAGATGTATGTGTGTGCATGTGTGCATATCAATGCTTGATCACGAAAAAGGCAAAAGGAAAGGTGAGCGGTCTTGTCCGCGACCGCGACAGGTGTATATGTGTGTGTGTGTGTGTGTGTGGGGTACACAAACTTGAAAAGGCAAAAAAGGGGGAGAGGGAGGAAATGTGCGGTCCGTCCGTGACCGTCACAGCAGGTCAAGATCACACAGCATGACAACAGCTCAGGACAATACACAACATAAACACAATACACACAGCCATCCACGGCTCTCACACAACCATGGATGCTGGCGGGCTCAAAGGCACTGAACTAATGCCATCTTGGGTCTTTTAAGGGCTGTCAATCAACCCCAATTATTAACTCCCTTTCCGGCAATCAGCAGCAGGTGGGACCGAAACAAGGGCAACGGCAAAACACGAGACAGACGGCCGAAACACACTAGGGCCGTAACAACAAGATCTTGTTAGATCTTTGAAGATCTTTGAAGGCCGACTGACCATAAGGAGGTTCGCGGATCAATGCAGAATGCAAACACTCAGATAATTGGTAGCCGTACAGAAGACCGATGAATGGGAATGTATTCAGAGAGCACCAATCAGTGTGTGTGTGTGTATTCAGAGCACCAATCAGTGTGTGTGTGTGTGTGTGTGTGTGTGTATTCAGAGAGCACTAATCACTGTGTGTGTGTACCCTGCCCCCCATGACATGGACACACATGAACACCTTGTGCTAAAACACTCTGTCCTTTTCTCTTTAAACACTCCTGTCCTTTTCTCTTTAAACACTCCTGTCCTTTTCTCTTTAAACACTCCTGTCATTTTCTCCTTTTCTTTTTTCTCTTTAAACACTCCTGTCATTTTCTCCTTTCCTCCAGCTCCTGAGATATGCTGTTGTTCACTATGTGTACTTCATTCACTGTTAGTGTACTTCATTCACTGTTAGTATACTTCATTGACTGTTGCAGTCACAGTCACATTAGGAGAAAATGACTAAGACAATCAGACTATTTGGCCGCCGATGATGTGCCACACATAACATAATTAACGAGACATTAGTTCCTGTGCCACACATAACATAATTAACGAGACAGTGTGCCTTTGCAGTAAAAATAGTCATTAGTTCCTGTGCCACTGCTGTAAAAATAGTCTGGCTTTGTCACTGTCTGCTAATCAAGTGTTATTTATAATGCTTCACTAACTATAAAGCTAATCAAGTGTAATTATAATGCTTCACTAACTATAAAGCACAAGTGTAATTATAATGCTGCACTAACTATAAATCAGTGTTATACTAATCAGTGCTTATGGATATGCATTAAGAACAGTGCTTATGGATATGCATTAAGAACAGTGTATGAACAACATGTGCAAATATGTGACAGTGTAGTAGCAGGAACATAAGAGTAGATATATGCAGTGTAGTAGCAGGAACATAAGAGTAGATATATGCAGTGTAGTAGCCTGGAACATAAGAGTAGATATATGCAGTGTATTAACAGTAATATTATATAAAAAAAAACATGGATATAAATAAATATGGATATTCAGTATGAACCATATAGACAGATATTTACAGATATGTGCAGTGTAGTAACAGTAACATTATAGGAGTAGTAAAATGTATATGCACTAAGAACAGCCGTGGCTAAGTGCTAACCAGTAGGCCGCAGCCATGGCCTACTGTTTAGCACTTCGGACCTGTAACCGGAGGGTTGCCGTGGCCTAGTGGTTAGCACTTCGGACCTGTAACCGGAGGGTTGCCGGTTCGAACCCCGACCAGTAGGCACGGCTGAAGTGCCCTTAACCAAGGCACCTAACCCCTCACTGCTCCCCGAGCGCCGCTGTTGATGCAGGCAGCTCACTGCGCTGGGATTAGTGTGTGCTTCACCTCACTGTGTGTACACTGTGTGCTGTGTGTGTTTCACTAATTCACAAATAGCAAATTTCCCTCACGGGATCAAAAGAGTATATATACTTATACTTATACTAGAACAGTATAAAGAGCAGTAGAATATGTGTAAGTATAATTACAGTATGACACAGTTGGTGAGGATTCTTTAGTCTCAGGATGAAGAGGAGACAGGTGTTGGTTAGGAAGTCCAGTTCATTGAGTTTGGTGATCAGTTTGGAGGGGATGATAGTGTTGAATGCTGAACTGAAGTCAATGAACAGCATTCTCACATAGGTGTTGCTATTGTCAAGGTGGGACAGGGCAGAGTGAAGTGCCATAGAGATGGCATCCTCTGTGCTCCTGTTCTGACGGTAGGCGAATTGGAAGGGGTCCAGTGAGGGTGATAAGCAGGTCTTGAGGTGGCCAGGACCAGACTCTCAAAGCACTTCATGATGATGGGGGTGAGTGCAACTGGACGTAAGTCATTGAGGCTTGTTGCAGTAGAGTGTTTTGGCACCGGCACGATGGAGATGGTTTTAAAGCACGCGGGGACAGCCGCCTGGGCTAGTCACAAACCTCAGTCAGCTGCACAGCACAGACCCTGAGTACGCGTCCGGGGATACCATCAGAACCAGTAGCCTTACGTGCATTAGTCCTGCTCAGTGCCGCACACACATCGGTGGAGGAGAGTGTGATCCTCAATCCTTGTGCTCGGCCTTCTTGATGCCCCTTTTCAGGTTAGCCCTGGAGGAGCTATAGGCTTGACCATCACCTGATCTGAATGCGATGTCTCGTGCCTTCAGCAGGAGTCTGACCTCACTGTTCATCCATGGCTTCTGCTTAGGGAAAGTGGTAATCTGTTTGAAGGTGGATACAGTCCAGAACCAAGAAGGTGTATGAGTCACACACACACATACGAGTCAATGTCCGTGTGGGAGTCACGGGTAGCCTGAGTGGTAAACACTCTCCAGTCAGTGTTCATGTGGTTTAACTGGTCTTAAACAAATAGACAGTACACTCCACATAGCCAGTGTTCATGTGGTTTAACTGGTTTTAAATAGTGCTGTCAGTTAAACGCGTTATTAACGGCGTTAACGGAAACCTATTTTAACGGCGTCAATTTTTTTATCGCGAGATTAACGTTAATTTTGGTGTAACAAACGTTGTAGTTTTTTCACATGCTGTTGCAACAACTAGTAACGTTAGAACAACGACAACACCACACCGATCTAGACAGACCGGAAACTGAACACTACGCACTGACGAATGGAATGGAACAGAACGTTGTATGTGCTGCATACACGCCCCCTTTTAGGGGGAAGATGACTGATATAATGGAAATCTATGATGCATCAAAGTGGAGAGCGAAACGTGCTTATAGTAAACTTACTAAATCTTGAAACAAACATGAATAAAAGGCACAAAATAAGGTTGGTGTAAGAGTTATCTGTGTGTTTATGGGATTAATGTGACCATGTTCCTATATGTTTTGCTCTCTCCAGTTTACTAACAGGAGTGTCACGAATGTATCGATAGGCACAGTCAAACTGCCCGTGGCTGACTAATTAAGTTCAGCAAGCTTAACTTTACGTCATAACATCAACTAAACATAAGTCACACATTCATTCTATCACTTGTAATATGAACATAGCCTATTTCCTACAACTAGGTGAGATAATTGGCTATGTTATAATGAAGTTCCACAGTTAGCTAGCTAGCAAGCTAACCGTTTTGCATGGGATATTATGGTAAGTGTAGATGCTAAATTTGTATAATACATGGGGTATTGCAAACGAATAAGGTTGGTAATGTACATCGTTTCGACAAGAGTAAGTTACATAAACACAATTCTTCATAACTGCCGTGTTAGTAAAATGATTGAATGTCCTGTGAATTAATAACTAGATGTAACGCCAACGTGTGATTACTAGCTGTCTTTAATATTAATGTGTTTTCCGCTAAAATGGGGCGTGATGCAGATTAAATGTATCTTTATGATGATGCACCGTTAGTAGGCTAAAGGCATGCTGCACACACTTGGTTGGGCTTACGAGCCGGCCAAAGAGTAGTAGCCTAGGCTGACGCATTAGTTGTGTGCCGCCAAAGATTTTATCACCGTCACTTGTTCTGTTATCAACATTCCTCTTTGGCTGCTACTACTTGCGATGCACTCTGCTTTCGAAATTCATTTACATTAGATTCCATTCTTTTCAATACAACTCCGCACACCAGCATCGCACTTTGCAGCCGTGTAAATCACGATTCAGTTATATTTGGTCGCTGCTCCATAAAATCCATTGTTCATCCAGTGTTTGCCTGTTAAAAACTTCGGCGTTGATGTGTGTGGCAAGTGACAGTGCACCATAGACTGTAGGCCTATAAAATGGCAATGCACTCATGTTGAAAAGTTCCTTATTTTCAACTGAGCTCAAAGATAATGAATATAGTATGAATATAATATTTTCTGTTTGTTATGCCCTTTATAATGTGTGTAGGCCTACATTTTGTGCATGCACTTCTGCAGTAGCATTTATTTCAGTTTATATCAGCTATATTTCTGAAGAATATATTGTGTTGCCTCAGGTCTGCTGCACATCTTTTGAAATTTGATTTGAAATAATCAAATAGACCTATGTCTTAAAGTTCAGTTAATTAAGTAACTTGCTTTGCTTTCATTTGAATCCCAATCAAGATAAACAATAATTGCTCTATTGTTAATATGGACTCCTGGAAAGTTCAGAAATGCAAAATAATAGAATTTTAATCATATGATAAAATATGTGATTAATCGTGATTAACTATAGGAATTCAGCGATTAATCGTGATTAAAAAATGTAATCGTTTGACAGCACTAGTTTTAAACAAATAGACAGTACACTCCACATAGCCAGCTGCCCAATCAGGCAGGGCACAGTTCCCCAATCAGGAGCTCTGAAGTGAGAGAGGAAGACGTCACCTTGATGAAAAGTAAGGACTATTCCACTGACAGTAACAGGACTAAAGCAGACTCATCCGTCTCTGCCACAGCATTTGAAATAAAACGGGTGAATAATTAATATCTTCATTAGCGGTGGATGACGACCCGACCAGTTAATAGCATTTCAGCCTTTCTGAGAATGGCCTGGAGACAAAAGTCATTCCCATCTAATTTATCAACTCTATTTCCGATTGTAATTTCAACTTCAAGCTGGACATGCTTTTCACTGACTGGAAAGGCACATCTTTGTCCTTCCCCCTTAAAATGCACACAATTCTCCCATTCCCCCTTAAAATGCACACAATTCTCCCATTCCCCCTTAAAATGCACACAATTCTCCCATCCTCTCAGTCATCAAAAACAATCCACTTTCTTTAAACTTCAACTCCCAGAGCTCAGACTTCAGGAGCCCAAGCTATGAGATGAGAGGTGGCAGGAAAACAGTGTGTGTGTGTGTGTGTGTGTGTGTGTGTGAGTGTGTGTGTGTGTGTGAGTGTGCTATGAGAGAAGTGGCAGACAAACAGTGTGTGAGTGTGTGTGTGTGTGCGAGTGTGTGTGAGTGTGTGTGTGTGCTATGAGAGGAGAAATGGCAGGAAAACAGTGTGTGTGTGTGTGTGTGAGTGTGTGCGAGTGTGTGTGTGTGCGAGTGTGTGTGTGTGTGAGTGTGTGTGTGTGTGTGTGTGTGTGTGAGTGTGTGTGTGTGTGCTATGAGAGAAGAAATGGCAGGAAAACAGTGTGTGTGTGTGTGTGTGTGTGTGTGTGAGTGTGTGTGCGTGTGTGCGAGTGTGTGTGTGTGTGAGTGTGTGTGTGTGCTATGAGAGGAGAAATGGCAGGAAAACAGACGCAGAAGCAACAGTGTGATGAGAGATCAGTGTTAGAGAGATAGACATTCCTTCAGCAGGACAACAGTGTGATGTTAGTGCTTTCCGTTTTGTAGCTTCTTATCTGAGTGGCCTTCAGCAGGACAATGGCCCCTACACAGCCTCTCATGGGCGGACTGGCCATCTGGCATACCGGGCATTTTCCCGGTGGGCAGACGCACCTTTTGGGCTGATAGAATAGGCTATATATAATTTAATCATTTTGGCCAGCGATCGGCCTAAAGGAAGGGCAATCAGCGGCCCATTGGTTACATTTCAATATTGACACTGGACTGATCCAATAACAGCTCACGTCAGGCCCCACCCCTCCCATTTTGGCTCAGAGCCAGGATTCTGTGAGTGCATTAAAAGTTAATCGAAGTTGCCTACACGAAATTGCGGCGAGTGCCGGTAGTGACAATTGTGCAAAATTAACAGCAATGTAGAAGCTTCAGAAATACAATATTGCAAGTAGGCTAGCATATGTCACCAACATGTTGAAGTTTGTTGAGTTTGAACGAGAATGTAAGCAAGCATACAGAGCAAGGGACAGTGAGCAGGTGGAGAGTGCGAGCCTATTGAGGCTACATGATAAGACATGCCATGCTGACTATGATGATTATGATGACTTATTAATTGCGATAATGTAATGATATGGTAGCCTAATGATAACATGGCCGTGCTGTGATTATAATAACAAATAGCGCAACTTAAATTTTCTAATTGAATGATTTGCAAACCCGGACAGCAAAATAGTGTCAAATCGACGTTAATTGTTGGTCATTTGATCAGTTTCTGTCAGACGCCCAAAATTCAACATCGATGGCATGAGTGGTGGTTCAGTTTGTCTCTCAAAGTAGAGAAGGGTTCTATCTTGGAAGGGTTATCATGGTAAAGAAGGGCTAAAAGACTGTAGACTGACGGAAATGTAGGTTACAAAACGTCACGTCATGCACAAGCCAACTAAGCTACAGTAGCCTATATATAACCTATACGATAGGCCACTGGAAGACACTAAAGATAATTAGTTCATGTAGCTGTACTGTTCTAAAATGTACCAGCAATGTAGGTAGGTACATGTAGTATAGCCTACAGGAATAAAATATTTCCAGCAACAGCCCTGTTTATTTTGTGTTGTTTCAGTTGTCCTACAGTGATAACTGGTATAAATTACATTAATGTCTAAGACAATCTGGGTAATTTAACTCTTTACACATAGGCTTCAGTAATTTTTGGTGCTGCTGTCAATTGTAGCCCATTGAATAATTTGAAATGATACTTTGAATTCAAGCAGAAACTCTTCTTTAATAATTGCTTGTTAGCCTACTTGAATATGGAGATCATATGCTCCATGCCTACCTCTGATCAGTCAGAGAGATAACCAATGAGGCCTACATCCCTTCCAGTGCTCCATGACAGTTGAAAATATATGCATATTTAAAGGTAATGCAAAGATTTTGTATTTAATTAGGTGTGCCCGACCGATTTGAGGGCCGCTTGGGCCAAATATGCCAGGTCCCCTGCAGCCTCTCACTGACTGACAGACTGACTGGAACATGCTTTTCCAGCTCTGTCAAGCAGAAAAGCGCTCTATAGATTCTGGACAGAGGTGGGCGAAGTACTCAATTTCATTACTTAAGTCAAAGTACAGATACTACTGGTCAAATGTTACTCCGATACAAGTAAAAGTTGCATATTCAAAATTGTACTTAAGTGAAAGTACTGAAGTACTTGATTTTAAAAATTCTTAAGTATTAAAGTACAATTTGAAATTACATGTGTAAGGTTTAACACTTAAATGCATGCCCCTGACTAGCTTGTATAAGCTGCAGAATAAGGGATTATAGAATGTTACAGAATGAAGAAACCCAACTGACAGAAAGAAAATGTTTATTTTATTTTAATTTTTGTATGCAGTGATGTGGTTTACTTTCGGCAAACAAAGCACGCATTTAAAACGATAGGAATCGTTCATCCGTTCAGTAAACTTAAACATTTTGTCGAGATACGGCCATGGGTGCGAGTACTCGACAGGGCATCCGCCTTCATCTCCGTCTCCGTCTACCTCCATCTTGCTGTCGATTTAGGAATAGAGAACGGTTAGACGTTGAACTTGGTTTTATAGCCTAGCGCACAGATGTGACGCAACCCTGATTAGTGATAGGCTGTCACCTGCGAACAAATCATCACATTTTAGAAGAGAGGGGAGGGGGGGACAGAGTTTCGATATAGGCTCGACCAAGTTTATTGAAAGTTAAAAGTAACGAGAGCCTTAACCAAAATGTAGTGAAGTTAAAAGTACGATTTTTGTCATTCAGATGTAGTGAAGTGAAAGTATTTTAAAAAAAATTAACTCAAGTGAAGTACAAATACTCAAAATCTGTACTTAAGTACAGTACTTAAGTAAATGTACTTCGTTACTGCCCACCTCTGATTCTGGAACATGCTTTTCCAGCTCTGTCAAGCAGAAAAGCGCTCTATAGATTGAGCAAAGTTCAGTCATCATTTTCAAATGGCAAAGTTCACATAGTCTATGTGAAGTTTATACTCAACAAAAATGTAAACCCAATACTTTTGTTTTTGTTCACAGAAGTCTCTAATTAGTGAGCACCTCACCAATGCCCTGACAGGTGTGGCATATGACATTATCAATGCTGATTAAAAAGCTAATTACTGCACTGATGTGCCTTGGACTGGTCACAATAAATGGCCTCTCTGTTAGTTTTGCCAAACAGCAAAACACCACTGATGCAACACCTTTGGGGAGCATCATGCCACACATCTGGGGAGCGTGCGATTGGATGCTGACTGCGGGGTAATTGCAGTGCGATTGGATGCTGACTGCGGGGTAATTGCAGTGCGATTGGATGCTGACTGCAGGGTAATTAAGTAAGTATAAGTATATATATTCTTTTGATCCCGTGAGGAAATTTGGTCTCTGCATTTATCCCAATCCATGAATTAGTGAAACACACTCAGCACACAGTGAGCACACAGTGAGGTGAAGCACACACTAATCCCGGCGTAGTGAGCTGCCTGCAACAACAGCGGCGCTCGTTCAAACCGGCAACCCTCCGGTTACAGGTCCGAAGCGCTAACCAGTAGGCCAAGGAATGAGTCAAGGAATACAGAACATGAATACAATGGGCAGAACAAACCCCGACCAGTAGGCACGGCTGAAGTGCCCTTGAGCAAGGCACCTAACCCCTTACTGCTCCCCGAGCACCGCTGTTGTTGCAGGCAGCTCACTGCGCCGGGATTAGTGTGTGCTTCACCTCACTGTGTGTGAGTGTGTTTCACTAATTCACGGATTGAGATAAAGGCAGAGACCAAATTTCCTCTCACGGGATCAAAAGAGTATATATACTTATACTTTATACTGAATATACTGGGCAGGCAGAACATGAGAGAGAACAAGAGAGAGAAGAACAAGAGAGAAGAACAAGAGAGAGAAGAAGAGAGAGAAGAACAAGAAGGATGACAAGATAGCGGTAGGATGGAGAGAGTTGGATGGATAGATTGATGATAAAAAAAAAGGAGGAAAAAGATTGTAGATGGAGAGAGTATGAAATGGCAGATCATGAAATAGAAAGAGGCACAGAGTGAAAGAGCATACACACATGCCAATAAAGCACCTTTTGCATTGAATTGAGGGAAAGGGTGAGAGAGAGAGAGAGAGAGAGAGAGGGAGGGTGAAAGGGTGAGAGACAGAGAGAGAGGGAGGGTGAAAGGGTGAGAGACAGAGAGAGAGGGAGGGTGAGGGAGAGAGAGAGAGAGGGAGGGTGAGAGACAGAGAGAGAGAGGGAGGGTGAGTGAAAGGGTGAGAGACAGAGAGAGAGAGAGAGGGAGGGTGAGAGACAGAGAGAGAGAGGGAGGGTGAGTGAAAGGGTGAGAGACAGAGAGAGAGAGAGAGGGAGGGTGAGAGACAGAGAGAGAGAGGGAGGGTGAGTGAAAGGGTGAGAGACAGAGAGAGAGAGAGAGGGAGGGTGAGAGACAGAGAGAGAGAGGGAGGGTGAGTGAAAGGGTGAGAGACAGAGAGAGAGAGGGAGGGTGAGGGAGAGAGAGTTCCCAATGCAAACTAACCTTCCACTGGAGGATGTCTTTGACTGTCAAGGTCCCCTTCAACACACACTCATGTTTGGGCCAGACGGTTCCTCCTCCACCATCTCCAGAAGGAGACAGAAGAGACCCCACCAATGATCTGAAATGAGCTTCTGTAATAAACAGGCCACTACAGAGGGTATAGACCGGTTTCAGGTCCCTAACAACCGTAGTCAAGAACGAACTCGGAGGACAAGCACTAGTTGTTTACACTGAAAGCGCATAGAAAACAAGCTGGCTGAACTTGATATAAGATGAAGAATAAAAACATATTGCCGAAATATTTCGGTGTAGCCGAGTCTGGATTGTTTTCATCTAGAGGTGTAGCCGATTTACCTATGAAAAAGCAACGGATTTTACGGAAGGTAGGCTAAACGTGGCCAGTCACTGTTAAGTTAGGTTAGGCTTAAGCTAATGTTAACGTTAGGGCTTCGACTGCAGAAACAATTAGAAGCTAGTTTAGATTTAGTGAGAACATTACCTACTCAAAGGGTACATAAGGACAGGGGTGGACAATCATTTCCCCCTGAGGTCAGAGGATAATTACTTTGATAAAGTAGCCTATGCTGGCCACACATTGAACGATTGACTGAAATAACGTTACAATGCACAAAATGCATTGTGCTGGATGTTAACTGACAGGACAGGAGCCTATGACTGATTAGCTATAAGCTAGGCTACCTTATAGTAGGCCTATGCAATAACGTTACTTGCAAGCCCATGTCTTCTTTTCAAAAACAAACAACTCAAATGGAGTGTCAACTTTAACTTTAGGCTACCCTGCATATTGTCATTTGCGTGAAATGTAGGCTAACGTTAGCCTCCGTTCTCATGGATCGATCATAAGTCTCTCATTAAAATGATATGCTGAGGAATATGATAAAAGAAACACTTTGTTAACGTCACAACCCTATGTTATTTAGCCTAAATGACTTGAGTTTTTCCTCTTGAGCATGAAGATAACATTTGTGGCATAACTTCGTAGCTTCATAATGCATGCTTCGTAGCACCTAGGCCTGCCTACTTTATTGGCGTTTTAAACATTTTTAGCTTTGAACGGACACATCACAAAAAAAATAAATGTCTCCTGTACCACACAGGGGAATTTCCATCTGCTTTTCTCTGCCAAAAGTTAAAAATGTTCAAGCTCTATGCGTCTTTGTCTCAATGTATTGCTATACGGCTCTGGGTTTGCTTGTCCTCCGAGTTCGTCCTTAACGACGGTTGTTAGGGACCTGCACTCTGCCTCGCCTGGCTCGGTTTCCTCTGCACTGCTGCCCTCTGCTGGCCGTCATTAGGACTAACAGTCCTCTCACAATGGCCCAAAACAGTACAGACTCAATATTGTTTTTATTATTATTCATTCAGCAACAGCTTGCAGCTCATCCTTTGAGACCTTCCTTTGAATTAAGAGCTTTATAAATAAAATAAATCATTCTTGTTATTATTCAATCCAATACAAACAAGGAAACAAATAAACACAAAACACAAAAACAAATCACTGAGAGGTTATCACACCACTATTCATACAACCTTTCAAATCCCTCACACCAACAGTTCCTGTCCAACAGCGCTATAACAGTAATGGGCACGCTGAGCCTCCTCTGTATGTCCTGACCCTTTAGACGAGGTGACCTCTGACCCCTCAGGCCCCTCATGGTGATGACACACACGGCATCTTGAGCAATCAGCCAATCACATGCTTAATTCCATGAGTTCTGATTAGACGACTGCCCCATAAGTTGCCCACTAACGACTGAAGTCCCCCAGATGAACATGTGTTGCCATGTATCTATGGGAAAGAGCCTGAACCAACATGTGAACAGTAACTCTGCCGGACACAAAGCTTAGGAAGTCACTCTGCGTGTGGTCACCTTCAGACGCTGGCGAGGCAGAGGGAGGCGTTGGTGCCCCCGAAGCCGAACGAGTTGGTCAGGGCGACCCTGCGGTGCTC
This sequence comes from Alosa pseudoharengus, assembly GCF_046254945.1. Taxonomy (NCBI): domain Eukaryota; kingdom Metazoa; phylum Chordata; class Actinopteri; order Clupeiformes; family Clupeidae; genus Alosa; species Alosa pseudoharengus. Next base: position 222,005 of record NW_027468685.1, read on the forward strand.
GGTGCTCCAGGGCTGTGCGGTGCAGGGCACGTAGTTCAGGTCAAACTCGGGCTCGGTGCGGTCCAGGTTGAGCGTGGGGGGCAGGGTGGCGTGGTGGCACGCCAGCGCAGTGAAGGCGGCCTCCAGAGCCCCCGCCGCGCCCAACAGGTGCCCAGTGGCGCCCTTGGTGGAGGACACAGCCAGCGCTGCCACGTGCTGCCCAAACAGCCTCTTAATGGCTGCATTCTCAGCAGCATCCCCTAGTGGTGTGGAGGTGGCGTGGGCGTTAATGTAGGTCACCTCAGAGATGTCCACGCCCGCATCCCGGGCTGCTGCCGACATACACCTGCAGACAACACAGGCATGGTATCCATGGTTACACTGGAGACAACACAGGCATGGTTACACCTGGAGACAACACAGGCATGGTTACACTGGAGACAACACAGGCATGGTATCCATGGTTACACTGGAGACAACACAGGCATGGTTACACCTGAAGACAACACAGGCAGGGTTACCATGGTTACACTGGAGAACACAGGCATGGTTACCCTGGAGACAACACAGGCATGTTTACACCTGGAGACAATACAGGCATGGTTACAATGGCTACACTGGAGACAACACAGGCATGGTATCCATGGTTACACCTGGAGACAACACAGGCATGGTTACACCTGGAGACAACACAGGCAGGGTTACCATGGTTAAACTGGAGAACACAGGCATGGTTACCCTGGAGACAACACAGGCATGTTTACACCTGGAGACAACACAGGCATGGTTACCATGGTTACACTGGAGACAACACGGGCATGATTACCATAGTTACACTGGAGACAACACAGGCATGGTTACCATGGTTACATTGGAGACGACACAGGCATGGTTACACTGGAGACAACACAGGGATGGTTACCATGGTTACACTGGAGACAACACAGGCATGGTTACCATGGTTACATTATAGACCGGTTTCAGGTCCCTAACAACCGTCGTTAAGGACGAACTCGGAGGACAAGCAAGAGAAAAGCAGACGGAAATGCCCCTGTGTGGTACAGGAGACATTTCATTTTTTGTGATGTGTCCGTTCAAAGCTAAAAAAAATTAAAACGCCAATAAAGTACGCAGGCCTAGGTGCTAGACATTTGGATACGAAGCATGCATTATGAAGCTACGAAGTTATGCCACAAATGTTATCTTCATGCTCAAGAGGAAAAACTCAAGTCATTTAGGCTAAATAACATAGGGTAGTGGCGTTAACAAAGTGTTTCTTTTATCATATTCCTCAGCATATCATTTTAATGAGAGACTTATGATCCATGAGAACGGAGGCTAATGTTAGCCTACATTTCACGCAAATGACAATATGCAGGGTAGCCTAAAGTTAAAGTTGACACTCCATTTGAGTTGTTTGTTTTAAAAAAGAAGACATGGGCTTGCAAGTAACGTTATTGCATAGGCCTACTATAAGGTAGCCTAGCTTATAGCTAATCAGTCATAGGCTCCTGTCCTGTCAGTTAACATCCAGCACAATGCATTTTGTGCATTGTAACGTTATTTCAGTCAATCGTTCAATGTGTGGCCAGCATAGGCTACTTTATCAAAGTAATTATCCTCTGACCTCAGGGGGAAATGATTGTCCACCCCTGTCATTATGTACCCTTTGAGTAGGTAATGTTCTCACTAAATCTAAACTGCAGTCGAAGCCCTAACGTTAACTTTAGCTTAAGCATTAAGCCTAACCTAACTTTACAGTGACTGGCCACATGTTTAGCCTACCTTCCGTAAAATCCGTTGCTTTTTCATAGGTAAATCCGCTACACCTCTAGATGAAAACAATCCAGACTCGGCTACACCGAAATATTTCGGCAATATGTTTTTATTCTTCATCTTATATCAAGTTCAGCCAGCTTGCTTTCTATGCGCTGTCAGTGTAAACAACTAGTGCTTGTCCTCCGAGTTCGTTCTTGACTACGGTTGTTAGGGACCTGAAACCGGTCTATAGTCAACACAGGCATTGTTGTCATTAAACCCAACAGTAGGCCTAAATGAACTACATTCCATAGCCTAGGTAGGTTAGCAACACAAACTTGAGAGGTACAAGTCAGCAAATCAACTTAACATTAGCCTACTATTATTTGTTACTGTGCTAAGTAATAAGTAAGTAATTAATAAAGTTAGGTATAGTGACGTTTCTAAATTCAGGATATCGTGATACTTTTGTAGTATTGGTTCACCGTGCAATACTAGTCAAAGGAGAGCAAATGCTTAGTTTGTGGAGACAGCAGATGCGAGGGAAGCCTAGGCGCTCACCCTCTTAAGACGTTAGGTGCGACCCAGGAATACTTTTGGTCGTTTATTTACGGTATTTTGGTCGCATTTACACCACCCGCCTCACCCGCAAAGCACTAATGATTGTCAAGGACACAACCCACCCTGCACACAAACTGTTCAGCCTCCTGCCCTCTGGAAAGAGGTACAGGAGCCTCCGCTCCCGCACCACTAGACTTGCAAGTAGCTTCATCCACCAGGCAATCAGGATGCTTAACACTCTACCCACTCTCCCATAACTCACAGCCCCCCCCCCACCCACCAGCCAGCCAGGAACCTAGAATCCTGTCTACCCTAAACCCCTCTCCCCCCCCCCCAACACCCCCCCAGGACCGCCCTGTGGAACTGTGACTGCGCAGCCTAACGTGTTGCTGCTTCATATCAAGCCTGATATACTTGAAATGACTGCATATCATTGTAAATATACAGCACACACAAGCACAAGTTTAAACTTCATGTAAATGTTATCAATGTTATTTATCACTCTGCCACAATGCTGCTGCTACTACTACTCTGTCAAAAGATTACGCTAGGACTATGTAAATATACAACACAACTACCTCTATTTTTTAGATATATGTTCTATATTTCTATATTTTGATATATGTTCTATATTTCAGTCTCACACTTTAATGTCTGTATGTGGTATGTCTGTATATTTTTATTTTTTATTGTCTATGGCTATGTCTAAAGTATGTAAAGTATGTCTATGTCTGCATGGGAAAGTAAGAAACGAAATTTCAATTCTTTGTATGACCAGTGCATGTAAAGAAATTGACAATAAAGCCGACTTGACTTGACTTGACTTGGCATGTTGGTCGCACCCTACAGCCCTGAGTAATGTAAGGATGCACCGATCCATATGACAGTAAAATAGCACTTGCAGTATCATGACACTTTGGTTGCTTTGCATAAAGGCCTCAGTCAAATGTATATGCTAGCGGCATAGCAACCACTTGCCGCTTGTCGCTGTGAAACAGCCATTGAAAATGAATGGCAGCCTGTTGCTTTGTCGCTGTCTCTTGTAGCTAGTGGGACTTTAGGGTAAGCATTGCTTAAAAATAATTTTTCAAAATGGGGGGGAATTCATATAGGGGGGATTTACACAATTGGGGGGGGGGGGGGGGTCGATTCTGATACCATGTCAAGAATTGCGATTTCGATACTTCTTTTGACAACTTTGGGCAATGAATGTAACCAAAAACGAACTGCATTACCCACAATTCCGTACCACGTATAGTTTCAAAACCGGAAGTGGGATGAATGCGCTGCTTGGAACGTAAATGAGAGTCTGAGCGGGCAGAAAACGTTGTTAACCGATTCATAACAAGTAAATCGATATAACGACCGGTTCATTTCAGTTTTTTCCCAAAACGGGGCTTCACGTATCGATGTAGCCGTATCTTACACGTTAAAAATGGATACCGATACGTATCGGTTAATCTTTACACCCCTACTTCATATTGTTTTTTAAACTACACTTAGGCATATCTTTAATGTGGTGTTTTGGTCTAATTGAGTGCACATTGGTGATGTGTAGGTTGAGTGAATTGAGTGCCTGTCACTTTAAGAAATACGTGAGAGTAATTAGCCTTCAGCCTGACGGTTTTTGCTAGTGAATAAAAGTTGCGCATAGAGCGTAAGGATAGGTGGATGCAATTCATTATGTCTTATATGCCATTAGATCAAATAAATGCTCAAAAAACTAACAAGTCGAAGACAATCTATCTGGGATCAAGTATTTTGCAATGTTCACTAATGATTTTAGTGAGCATTACTGGCAGACGTGACCTGAGCTAGCAGGATAGTTACCAAGGAGTTCTTTCCAGATGTAAAAGTTTGCCACGGTTGCGTAGCCTATTTGTGTAAGCGCAAAGTGGTTCTCTCTCTCTCTTTCTCTCTGTGTGTGTGTGTGTCTGCGTCTGCATGAGGCTATGTTCAATTTAACTCGGTAGTTGATCCGTCCGGTCAATAGCACCGCATTCACGCCACTTCATGATTAGATTAACGTCATCAGACAAGTGTATGCTGGAATTTCTCGCATTATGGTGGCTAGAGTTGCGGGACTTGAACGAATTATGCACAATACCCGCAATGAAATTTAGACCCTGGTAAGCACTTATTTACAAGCTATTGACTTTGACCTCCTGTGAAATCCCTGTGTAAATCTTATGTGTGCGTACACAAGGACAGCAAATGATTCAACCTGTGAAATCCCTGTGTAAATCTTATGTGTGCGTACACAAGGACAACAAATGACTCAAGCTGCCGAATGCGGAGTGCATCAGAGTGCGGAGTGCATCAGAATATCAGAGTGCATCAGAATATCAGAATGCGGAGTGCATCAGAATATCAGAATGCGGAGTGCATCAGAATATCAGAGTGCATCAGAATATCAGAGTGCATCAGAATATCAGAGTGCGGAGTGCATCAGAGTGCGGAGTGCATCAGTTGTGAGTAACTGTGGTCATTGTGTAACTACGGGTGCTCTTGGTTGCCGTGCGTTACCTCAGTGCTCCGTCTCCGTCGGCGGTGGGCGCGGTGATGTGGCTGGCGTCGCCGGAGAGGCCGTATCCCAGCACCTCGGCGTAGATGCGCGCTCCGCGGGCCACGGCCCTCTCGTGCTCCTCCAGCACCATGACGGCGGCGCCCTCCCCCATCACAAAGCCCTCGCGCTCCGGGTGGAAGGGCCGCGATGCCAGCCGCGGGGTCTCGTTCCAGCTGGTACTGAGGGCACGCGCCCGGGCGAACCCAGCCAGCGCCAGTGGCCCCACACACGCCTCCGCTCCCCCGGCGACCATCGCCGTGGCGTCTCCGTGGGCGATAAAGCGCGAGGCGTCGCCGATGGCGTGTGCACCGGTCGTGCAGGCAGTGGACACGGCGTGGTTGGGTCCCCTCAGCTTGTGCTTGATGCTGATGTGCCCGGCGGCCATGTTGACCAGGATGCGCGGCACGAAGAAGGGACTGACCCTGTTGTAGCCGCGCGACTGGAAGGTGGTGGCGGTGCGTGCAATCTCCTCCAGAGACACCATGCCCATCCCCACGGCAACCCCCGTGCTCAGCTGCTCCTCGAGGCTGATGGGATACCACCCACAATCCTCCAGGGCCAGCTGCGCCGCTGCGATGGCCATGACCGTCGCCGGGGACATGCTGTTGATGTCGCTGCGGCTGGCGTAGCGCTCCTCCTGAAACGCCCCCTCGCCATCTCCTCTTGGCACACGAGCAGCCACTCTGCAGGGCACCGTCTTGTACTCCTCTGCCTCTAGGGCGATGATGCCACTCTCGCCACTTATCAGGCGCTGCCAGGGCAGAGCGGTGCCCGTGCCCAGGGGAGAGACCAGACCAATGCCAGTGATGACCACCCTCCTGTGTGGCCGCATGCGGCCGGGAGACCCGTAGTGTCTGAGGCCTGCGCTTGCTCTCCAGCTGCACCTGCTGACCAAGGGCAGCCTGCCATGCAGAGGCTCCAGCAGAACCTTCTGCCAACACCTGACAGACATCTTCTCACTTGGTCTCTGTTTGGATCACTTCACATTCATAGTTGATCACCTACAGACACACAGTTGTTAGATTTTAGTGGTTTTCTGTATGTATTCTTTTGGTTATTTGTTTAATACTGCAGAAACTGCGGGTACAGGACGTTTATTGTAAGCAGACAGAATGTTGTCACCTTACAATAGCAAATGGTGTACCTAACTAATTGTCCCCCCACAAGAGACATCTTAATTGAATAAGGCTATATCACTACCCACAAGAGACATCTTAATTGAATAAGGCTATATCACTACCCACAAGAGACATCTTAATTGAATAAGGCTATATCACTACCCACAAGAGACATCTTAATTGAATAAGGCTATATCACTACCCGCTTCCCCCCCTCCAATCTGACCCCACACATGAATGTATATTCTGCTATTATAATTAGCCAGGAGTTTCCCAGATCTTTGCTTCAGTTCATTACCTTGGCTTCACCTTGCAACACTGTGCTGTGCTGTGCGTACAATAAAGCTACCAGAACTCTGTTGTTACATCCAGAATAAAGAACTATTCTTTCGCAAGTCATCCTCAAGTTTTTACCTGCTCTTAACTACACTGGAATCTACTTGGTCACAGTGTCTCTATTTGGAATTAAGGAGACAATTTTAATAGCATTCTTCACAGTTGCAATGTGACGTGCAGGCAGGATAGATAACAGGTGCGATAATTCAAAATCCCCATGTTATTTTCCCATAGGAAAAATCACAAGATACCGGATCTCAAAGATAGCAGCTTTTTTGTAGGCGAACTTCAGAGGTCTATGGCAGCAGTAGGGGTTAGATCTTTCAGAGACCAACAGACGAGTCCAGGAAGTGATGTCAAGAGTAGAGATGTGCCAAGTAGAGAATAACTTTTAAAGTTAGTTAAGAGCCCTGAGACGGCTAGTTAAAGCTGCAGTTGGCAAGATTTTTTTGATCATATTCACTAAAACTGACACTATGCTCCGACATAAATCAGCCGGTTTTAGAAAAAAACCCACACTTCTACCTATACCTAGAGCAGGGGTGGGCAACTAATTTCCCCAAGGGGCCACATGACAAACTGGGACTGTTGAGGAGGGCCGGACCCAAAATACCGAACTCAAGTCTGAACTCAATTCTGTCCAATTCTATTCTGTTCTTGTATAACATTAAGTAAATCATATGGTTTTGTTTACTACTCGTAAGAGCAGATGAAAATGTGAGGGAGACCAAGGAAAAACAGCAATAGGCTATTTAATCTATGTCCAGTATTTAATCCTCATTCTCGAAAATGATTTTTTTCAGTTTTCAAAGACTGATATAAAAAAGTACTACAATATCTATATAATTAGGCTAGGACATGAAAATGTGAAGGAGTCACACAACCATAGGCCTGTGCCACCATTTTATCAACACTCAGCAATATTTCATCATTAAATCATTACCATCATTAAATTAACTCTACGCAGAATTAGACTATGAAAATGTGGAGCAGACAATAGTAGGCTGTCATTAGTTAATCAACATGCACAAAGAAAACTATTTTAAAAATGTAGGCTATGTTTTTGCTTTAACTTTATGCACAAAACTGTGATTGGTCAACTCGCCCTGTGTGTTGAGCCGGCTGCTTCAAGCAACCTGTGGGTAGTAGCATCATACTAGTTCACTAACATAAGCTTTGCAAATAAACTCAGACATATTTTGGTTACAGTGACGGGGTTATCCGAATGTAAACTGTCTATCTGCCAGTAACGTTTTGAAATTAACACTTCGTATCGCCAAAAAATAGCAGGAGTTCGTTCTGACAACATTTGCGGTGGTGAGCGACGCAGACATAAGAGACACAAAACTTTGAAAGGTTTACGCCGACTTAAAGGCAACTGCATTGTGTCGACGCAGAAGCATAAATTCTATTCACCAGCACATCAGTGAGGGTGTTTACATCGTATGCATCCACGCACAAATGTATGGGCGTACAAATAGCAGTCGCTTTCAAAATAAAAGCAACGATATTGATTTGCGTGCATTATCTCTATGCTAGGCTCTTGACTATTGTTCTTTCACGGACCTTACGCGGGCCGGTCAGGGAAAGCCCACGGGCCGGATGTTGCCCATGTATGACCTAGAGCCTGTTATTTGTTTTGCAAAAATCCAAAAATGGGGGAGGGGCATGAGAGTTTTAAACATTCAAAATGTTGGCTAAGTCCCCTAAATCTGTCAGACTTGCCAACTGCCGCTTTAAGTTGATAATGTTTCCATGTAGGCTATCATTGTTATTGTGGGTTAGTCTTATTGGCTAAGCCTACACACTACTGTATTTTCTGTTGACTGACATGTGACAGGTGATGCTCCATCCCCTTGTCTTGTAGATGTAACCTGCGTTGTGTTGAACCTGCGCGATTCAGCCCTGCACACGCCCGGACTCGAACCCGCGAACAGCAGCACCTCGGATCGGGAGGCGAGCGTGCTAACAATTGAGCCAATAGCCCAGGTTACTGGCTCGCATGCCAGCAGCACTCTTGAGGCGTCGGGCAATGAGGTTTACCAACGTTCCACAAGCACAGCTAAGCTAGCTGGCATCCGTTACATAGACATGGGGTAGTGCATTTGTAAAAACAATGAATTATATCAAAAGAATGTATTTGTCACTGCATATGAATTATTGCTTAGACATGCATATAAGTATAGTAAGTATAAGTATATATACTTTTTTGATCCCGTGAGGGGAAATTTGGTCTCTGCATTTAACCCAATCCGTGAATTAGTGAAACACACTCAGCACACAGTGAGGTGAAGCACACACTAATCCCGGCGTAGTGAGCTGCCTGCAACAACAGCGGCGCTCGGGGAGCAGTGAGGGGTTAGGTGCCTTGCTCAAGGGCACTTCAGCCGTGCCTACTGGTCGGGGTTCGAAACGGCAACCCTCCGGTTATGTCCGAAGCGCTAACCAGTAGGCCAAGGCTGCCCCCAAAATATACTATATACTACATGCATTTGGAAATAATTAAGCTGAACTTGAAGCAGCAGGCGAAAGCCAGGGGCCCCACTGTGAGAATCACTATTTTATGTTACCCTTTACCCTGGATCTCGCCAAGGCGAATTAACTTGCTCTACATTCCATTTAGCCAAAGCGATGGCATTTCATATTCAACACATTTTGTCACCAAACACACAGAATCAGTTAACGAAAAAAACGGTCTAACTGTCTGAAAAACATACCTGAGGATATAAATAGCAGCATCTACACTTCAAAATACGTGTAGTTGGTAGTTCAACAGATTATTTGACAACATGAAACACTTTGCAAGGACCATGTGACACAGCACGACCGCGTAGAAACCCATAAATCTGCCAGCTGTAAAATACTATTAATTTTCATTAAATAATTATAATTCTTTAAAAAATATATTAAGATATTTATTGTTAAGTGTTTTAACTAATTTTAATTCATCTCTATAGATGATAAAGTTACGGTACTTTAAAATATATGATGCAGCCTGTTTCAGGCACGACACGGACAACTACTAGGTTCAATGTACAAACGGCAATCAGGCAGTCTAGCCGGAGCGCTTCTTGTGGCGACGACCGAGGATCATGGCAGGCGCAGGAGTTAGTGCACTCTGCGAAAACCCCAACGAAGTCTTTCTAGATGTTTCGAAGATATTGCTTACGTACGCAGACAACATCCTTAGGTAACTTAGATTGTGCCACATACATTTCTGCTACACGGTGGATCGCTGAGTAGAGGGCGGTTAGCTAGCATGCAAACCAGCCAGCTAGCTGACATTAGTTACCTCTGGTGTACTAGCAATTTAATGCAGTGTCATCTTTCTACGAATTCAGCAGACTTCACCAGCTGTTTTGCAAAGGATATTAACTGATTTGTAGAGACGTCGGAAATGTTGCTTCAAAATCTTAAATGTCTCTGATGGTGTTTGGTTGATGTTAATGCACATTTGACTGTTTTGAAAGATTAGGCTACATACTATTGAAAACTCTTTTGTAGGAACCCAGATGAAGATAAATACAAATCAATCCGAATCGGCAATCCAACATTCTCCACCAGACTTCTTCCTGTTCGTGGAGCCGTGGAATGTCTCTTTGAGATGGGTTTCGAAGAGGTAGGCAGTGGCGAGTTGCATGTCCTCATTCTCAACCATGTCCTTACGCAGAGTCCGCTCTCTGTGAAATGTTTGCTCAAGTAATGTTGACACATGTGTAAAACACGTGTAGTAGCTTGGTGGGTGTACCACCTGGTGTTATGGTGGGTGTACCACCTGGTGTTATGGACATACGTATCAGGAGGCTAACTGTTCCAAATGTAAAATGACAATTTAATTTAGGGTTTGAGTCCTCATTTAAGCATAAACTCAAGACTGTTTGGTGCTTTTAAAGAGGGTTTGAGTCCTCTTTAAGCATGTAATTTATTAACTCAAGACTGTTTGGTGCTTTTAAAGAGGGTTTGAGTCCTGTTTAAGCATGTAATTTATTAACTCAAGACTGTTTGGTGCTTTTAAAGAGGGTTTGAGTCCTCTTTAAGCATGTAATTTATTAACTCAAGACTGTTTGGTGCTTTTAAAGAGGGTTTGAGTCCTGTTTAAGCATGTAATTTATTAACTCAAGACTGTTTGGTGCTTTTAAAGAGGGTTTGAGTCCTCTTTAAGCATGTAATTTATTAACTCAAGACTGTTTGGTGCTTTTAAAGAGGGTTTGAGTCCTGTTTAAGCATGTAATTTATGAACTCAAGACTGTTTGGTGATTTGTTTTGTTCACACAAAAGCTGGGAGCACAGCTACCTCTTGTTTTCTGCCATTTCTCTGTCTCTTGGTGTGAAGCATCGACCACTAGCTCAGACCACTAGCTCACTAGCTCAGCCCACTAGCTCAGACCACTAGCTCAGACCACTAGCTCATTCCTTGCATGTCCATCTCTCTCTCTGTCTCTCTCTCTGTCTGTCTCTTAATCTCTCTCTTTCTCCCTCTCTCTCTCTCTCTCTCTCTCTCTCTCTCTCTCTCTCTCTCTCTCTCTCTCTCTCTCTAGGCGGAGACGCACCTGATCTTCCCTGAGACGGCGTCTGTGCAGCAGTTACGGAGTGTGAGGGAGATCATCGCCGCTGAGCGGAGCCAGAGGATGGGGGCAGTAGTGGCACCAGCAGGAAGAGCCGCAGGGCAGATGGGGGCAGTAGTGGCACCAGCAGGAAGAGCCGCAGGGCAGATGGGGGCAGTAGTGGCACCAGCAGGAAGAGCCGCAGGGCAGATGTCTGTCAGGGCCCCTGCTGCACCTGCTGCCCCTGCCTTGTCCCAGCCTCCACCTCCCGTAGCTGCCGCCTCCTCAGTGCAGAGCTCCTCCCAGCAGCCTCCCGCTGTGAGTGAGAGAGTGAGATAGTGAGAGAGAGAGTCTCTGTTGTGACTCAGCAGGGCAGGCTTCAATAGTTTGTTTTGAGTTGGAAGTGATTCACTTCCTGTTCAGAAAGGTGTGATTCAGTGGCGTTGGTTATAACCAGTCTCTTTCTAGCTTCAGTGGTGTTGGTAATAACCAGTCTCTTTCTAGATTCTTGATGTCTGAGCATATTTATTTTGGCAAGTGGATAGAATGACCGTTCCTCTTCTTACCTCTTCTATCATTCTGTCATTTTAGTTTTTCCTTCAACCAAAAACAGAGTGTGTGTGTGTGTGTGTGTGTGTGTAAATCAGAGTAAGAGAGAAACTGGTTCTTCCTCATTTCTAATCTGTGTTTGTCTCTGAACGGCATGTCTGAATGTTTGTCCTCCATGTTTTTCTCCGTCAGGCAAGCAGCATGGCGTTTTTCCGGACGCTGCAGTCCAACTTCCAGCATGTGCTGGTGTACGAGAACGCGGCGCTGCAGCAGAAGGCCCTCCGCTGCATCCCGCACACTCAGCTCTGCTCCAGAGCCCAGCACCGCCTGCAGCAGGCGCAGCTAGCAGACACAGGTCAGTGGGGCTGTCATGTGGTCAGTGGGGGCTGTCGTGTGAGGTCATGTGATCAGTGGGACTGTCATGTGGTCAGTGGGGCTGTCGTGTGATGTCATGTGGTCAGTAGGGCTGTCGTGTGATGTCATGTGATCAGTGGGACTGTCATGTTGTCAGTGGGGCTGTCGTGTTCAGTGAAAAGTTGTTGAGCGGTCATTGAGGCTTGACTCAAGGCTGGTGCTCTTGGTGGGCAGGGTGGGTAGACTCAGAGTATGCATCTGTGAGTAGATAGAGATAAAGAGAGTGTGTGTGTGTGTGTGTGTGTGTGTGTGCAGACATAGTGGCATAGTTGATATACAGTAGATTGATTTTCTTGCAGTTCTGCTGCACATGCCTTGCAGTGTGTGTGTTTCAAAATAGAAAAATATAAAATATAGTCATACACTTCTTAACTTTGTGGAAATGCCTGTTCCATTGAACATATAAACATAGCCTGTTCCATTTGGACTAGTGTTGTCACGATACCAAAATTATGACTTCGATACGATACCTGCCATAAATATCACGATGCTCGATACTAAAACGATACTACGACGAAATCCTAAGATATCTGGAGAAGAAAGGACTCATACCTCCTCCAAGTGTATTGAGTCATTTGTGTTGAATTTGGTGCACTTTTGTAGTGTGTAGGTCAATTCTGGGTTCTAAACTTCCTACATAATTATTATTTTTTTATAGTCAGTAAAATAGTAGGCCTACTTTGTGTGATTAAGTCCTTTATTGTTTGTTATTACATTACATTACATTACATTTAGCAGACACTTCTTGACCAAAGTGACTTACATATGTCAGCTATATTACAAGGGATCACATTGTCCCCGGAGCAACTTGGGGTTAAGTGCCTTGCTCAAGGGCACAACGGTGGAAGCCGGGAATTGAACCGACAACTTTCAAGCTACTGCACGCTAGCCCAGCTCCTTAACCCCTACACTACCACCGCCCCCGTTATAGTTGTTATAGTTCATTTACATTGTGTTGTGGCAATAAAGTAGCTTTAAATAGCCAAACTAGGCTAGATCAAGGTCAGTGTTAAAATTACTGCATGCAAATCACTGAATGCTATGCAGAGGGGCCTAATCTTTAGGCCATCTGATGTACAGTATAGGCTACCCTAGCCTGTTCTGCATAGCACAGGGTCGGTATCGACCCAAATCACTCGTTCAATCACTAATCTCAATGTAAAGTATATCGTAGCCGAGTCATTGTGCTAGCTACATAGTCATGGCATACACCATTGGAAAGCCATGAGCCTCAGGATTCATTTGAGATCCGTGTCGACTGAATGAAACCCATCCCGAACGGCTAAAACCTACAATTTGTATCACTAGTCACGTTTCCAAATGCCCCCACCACCACCGTGTCTCCTCACATTACAGCCTTTGTGTACATCCCGGGCTTCAGGCTACCCCAACATGCTTGGTGTCATACTGTTCACAAGAAGCACGAGAATCCGAATATCCACCGTGTTTTGTCGACATTACGTTTAGAAGATGCATAATTCCACCCAAACAGTACCGTTTAGTTTGTAAAAAAACAAACGATAACTTTTCTCTGACAGAAAACCACATAGTTCGTATGCTTATCCTATGTATCGCCGGGATTCACACCACTCAGCGTGTTCAGGAAGCTCTCCTGAGTACGTAGACACCAGTGACAACTTTGTGTGACGTACCGTTGTCGAGAAACACGTGTTAGAAGCATGATAGCCATGCGAGCTGGCTAATGGATAAGTTAGCTTTGATTGACAATAGCTCTGGCCTATGACAAGCTACGAGGATGGTTAAAAGATCGTCTTGTAGCCAACGAGTACACCTTTCGAATGACGTATGGTACAACCACCTCCGGTGAGGGGAACTCTGGGAAATTGAGTCCACCTTCGTTGTGCATAACGATAGCTTACTAGTACGACCGGCTCGTCAGAGGAATACAGTCGCAATTTTTACAGTTAGATAGATAGATAGATACTTTATTGATCCCCAAGGGTAAATTCAAGGATCATTTGGATCTTTTGAAGAAGAAGAAAGCAGAAAACATGCCGAAAAGACAGGCAAAGAAGAAGAACGTGGAGGTTGAACCAGCTGAGCATTTCCACACAAAAATGGCTCTAAAGGGGTCATACTTCATTGTACAAACATTTCCTTAGATATTTATCTTCACAACACCTGGGAGTGGGCCTCTGATGTGTTTCAGTGGCCCTTTTAGGGACTTTCTCATCTGAAATGTGGCCATTTCCAGGGATTTACATAACCGCCTGAAAGAAAAAGCAATATTCCAGCTACTGTAGCACCTTGACAGTACATAAGAGTCATTCTGACAGTTTCTAAAAATTCTACAAGGTCTCAGCTTTCAGGGGATACCAGGCATTTGATGATAGGTCACAGTATGAGGACACAGGAGCTATTACAATAGACGCTGTGCAAAATCCCAAAAATAGGCCCATTTGCATATCAGGCTAGGCCTTCCCGTGTTCATGGGATTTCTTTGACAGTTGCAAAGGGGAAAATGTGAGGATAGTCTTCTTTGTGCCCAGTGTACAAGTACGACGTTCCAACCACTCAGGTCTTCGTCAGATAGGCCTACACCATTACCTGTTGCAATATATCTGTGTGCATTCCTACATTACGTCTATTTCTTTGATAACATGATTTGCTACCACGTACTGTAACAATAAGCCGCTATTATTATTAGGACTCAACACGCTTTGGTGGTGTTATGTTGTGGGCTTTAATTAGCGCATTTCGGGTAGCCTATCCTACATCTGGGCAATAATTATTGAACAAATTGCAGTCTACATGCCATGACAAATATTACCAGTAGTAGGCTGCTACTGACCGAACATGAAATAGATCGTTTACAAGTTATGGTAATGTTATTCTGGCGTGAACATTGCACTTTCATCGCGTTAGCACCCTTGATTACAGCTCGTTATGTCTCGTCAAAATGATTACAGCTCTGTCTCGTCAAAATTCATTGATGAAGGAAGGTTCGCTTTATCCCAGAGAACCATACTCGTTTCACTTAGGCTAGACTAAAACATAAGAGAAGAACTTGGCACTAACCATGTAGTCGTGTTTTCTATAGCATATTCGTTAACCTGTCGTTCTTTGAACTCTTTAAAAATGTTGGGATATATCTGCGAGGTGTTTAGCCAAGTTCCATGCGTAGCCTACTGCTTTTAAATGACTTTGTGTACCTGATGGCTTGCCTTCACGCGATGTATCCGAAATAGTTGCAGATTTCACTTCACCTTTTGTTTTATCCACAAGGCCTAGAACTGTCGGCAAAGAACTATGTTGACGTTGGCTGCGCACTCACTCACTCAGAGCTGCCTGCTTGACACGCCCACTTGCCTAGATGCGTGCAAGGAGCAGTGGGAGCAGCAGTTGACACAGACACAGAACGTTATTATTTTAATAAAGTATCGATTCTAAAAACGTCTGAAATCGTATCGTTTTTTGCGTGAAGGCATCGCGATACCTTTTTAGTATCGATACACCGTGCAACACTAATTTGGACATGTAAACATAGCCTGTTCCATTTGGACATGTAAACATAGCCTGTTCCATTTGGACATGTAAACATAGCCTGTTCCATTTGGACATGTAAACATAGCCTGTTCCATTTGATAAACATAGCCTGTTCCATTTGGACATGTAAACATAGCCTGTTCCATTTGATAAACATAGCCTGGGGCCTGTACTCAAAAGCGGGGTTACTGGCTTATCTGGGTAACTTCGAGAGTAACTTGATCACGTGTGGCGTAAATTCCCGATTAACTCGTACTACGAAAGGTGGATAGGTTTTAGCCGAGGTATGCTGCCATGGCAATTTACGCTGCATCTTAAACCTGCTCCGACCAGGTTAGGTTCTTGGTTAACCCGAGGTTTCCGTTAACCACACCCTTTATAAGTACCACCCCTCCACTAACAATTTCTCCCGAGACATGTTGGCGTACCTGGATGATCCATACGATATTGGAGCGCAAATCGTGAGGGACTCTCTTCGCAGGGCGAGGGGTTTTAGAGACCGCCAGAAAATATATATAGCCTACCCGGACGATATTCTCTATCAAGATATATATTGTCAGCCGAGGGAATTCGTTATCTTTGTCAGATGATCTAGGAAGACGTCTCATAGCAATGCCCGTACGTGGACATTCATGTATTTCATCGGTGATGCAAGAATACTGTATGTCCGAAAATAAATCGGACATAGGCCTACAGTATGCTGAAAATCTGAGCAAGAATAGCCTAAAATAAATCGTACATAGCCTACAGTAGGCCTAATAAATTAAAATCACAATTTTAACAAACTTGTTGAATTGAATGTCATATTACTGTACCCTGCACATAAAGGCTACACATTTCCACAGCACCAGAATCCGACCGAATGCCTCCCTCAACCCCCTCCATAATCGGCCTTCCACTATTATTTGCGATGGCCAACTCTTCTGCTACTGTAAAACACGCTGGTGCCTTTCCTCCTACAGTAGTGTTCAAAGACACCTTTTTCTTGTTAGCTGTAAAACAGAGGTCAAGTGAAGGCTATAAGCTAGGCCTACATGTTTTCATAATTAAGAAATATTAATGCAAGCTATAACTATATAAACCTACTATTCTGAATAATGTTTTTGTGTTTCATTTTCACCTGCTGCCATGTGCGTTTGCAATGGTGTTGCATCTGAAATGTTCACAGGATTAGGCATACACTAAATCAGTCAATGGGGTTACTTATAGATTACAGTAATAAGGATAATTGAATGTTTATGCCCACTTCTGAATTGGGTTGCATCTGTAGGCCTTTCTATGAACTCAAAATAGGCTATTTAATTATTTCAACTCATTTCAGACATTCCGCAAGCTACTAATCCTCCGTAACACATATTTGAAGAACATGTGGGAATAAAACTTTACTTTTAGGCATTTAGGCTACCCAATCTGCAGTACGTTGCCAACAGCCTTGCTTTGTTCACTGCCGACATATTTGAATTTTGTCGTTGTTATGAACTGAACTGAACTGCTGACTGGAGACAAAGACAAAAATGAGCAGGCACCAACACAGGCTTGGGTGAAATGAGCAGAGACTCGTTTATTGGTAACAGGTGAGGCTTGAGTAGAAGTCACATGACCTGGCCTCAATTAAGGTTGTCAATTTGAGAGCACACAGATAGTTAAGGTCCTCAACGAGCATCAATCAACACCCCCACTTGTTCTCATATTCACAACAAAAAAGACATTTCAAGGAAAAACAAAAACATTGCAAAGAACTGCAAAAATCACATTTTGGTTCGGCAGTCACCCAAACAGAAACCTAGAAAAGGCAAGAAGCTTCCCTTTTGTAGCTGGTTTTGTCATTTGGTCAGCAACCATTTTATCTGTTGGGCAATACTCCAAAAACACTTCACCATTATTTACAGTAGATCTTACAAAATGATATTTGATATCAATGTGTTTGCATCTCTGCCGACTAACAGGATTCTTTGCCAACGCAATTGTCCCCTGGTTATCTTCATAAATTACAGGTACATCATAATGAAAGTCAAGATGTTTGAGCATTTGAGACAGGTACAAACATTCTTGTGTAGTGGCAGCTAATGCCATGTACTCAGCCTCACATGTTAATAGTGCTACAGTTGGTTGCTTTTTGGTCTTCCAAGAAATCAAAGGACCATTCTTACATAAGCTAACACAATAACCAGATGTACTACGTCGGTCAATTGCATCACCTGCCCAATGTGCATCACTGTAAGCCACCAACTGTAACCCATCATCACCTTTCCTGTAACACAGCATCTTGTCAATTGTATCTTCTGTTGGAGCACTGAAATATTGTGAAAGTTTGCCCACAACATCACTCAAATCCGGTCTAGTGCATGAACTGAGATAGATTAGGCCAGAGCCATATAAAGGCTATATAAAGGCTCTAGATTAGGCCAGAGCCATATAAAGGCATGGCTATATAAAGGCTCTAGATTAGGCCAGAGCCATATAAAGGCATGGCTATATTATTATAAAGGCTCTAGATTAGGCTACTCACTGCTTCTCTAGATTTCCGGGTGTCACTCATCTTTTCCTCACAATCACTGTAATTCAGCTTTGACTCACAAGGTGTCGACCTGGGTTTACAGTCTTGCATGTCAAACCTTTCCAGCAATTTACCAACATAACTGCTGTGACATAGTCACAACTCCATCACACTGGTCAAATGTGATACCCAGAAAATTCTTCAGTCGGCCCAAATCTTTCATCTGGAATTTTTCAGTAAGCATTTCCTTGACAGTTTTCATTGCTCTCTCATCACTGGCAGCAATAAGCAAATCATCAACCCATATCAATATTATCACTTTCTCATGTTCGGTTTCTCTTTTGTAAACACAATTATCAGCTGGGTTTTGTTCAAAGTTGTTTTCACAAAGATAATCATGTAACATTCTGTTCCAGTTTCGTCCTGATTGCTTTAACCCATACAATGATTTCTCCAGTTTACACACCATTTTCTCATTTGTCTGAGTTTTTAAGTCATAGCCTTCTGGCTGTTCCATGTAAATTTCATAATCAATCGGTGCATGTAGGTAGGCAGTTTTAACATCCATCTGATGAAGTATCAAATCTTCCTGAGCAGCTTTCTGCATTAACACTCACACTCGTAAGGTTAGCAGTAGGAGAAAAGGTTTCTCCATAATCTACACCCATCTCTTGACTGTACTCTTTAGCAACATACCGGGCCTTGTACTTGTCAGATCCATCAGCATTGGTTTTGATGGCATACACCCATCTACCCCCCACTGTCTTCTTGCCCTCAGGTAAAGTGGTCAGAGTAAATGTGTTGTTATCCTTCAATGATTTCATCTCCTCATCCATTGCATCAACCCACTCTTGAGTTGGATGAAGTCACAGCTTCTCTGAATGTCTGGGGTACATTACATACCATCTTATAGCAATAATCAATGCTGATCTGTGCATGATCACTCCGCTCGCCATAAAAATCTGGCCTCCTTCTATCTCTAACAGGGTACCTCCTCTCTGTACTCAAAGTGTCTGGAGAATGTGGTTTTGCTTTCACCACAGGTGGCGGTGGACTTGTCTGGCTACTCTCTGGGATGTCAAGCAATTTGGGTTTGTCTGGGTCAGGTCTGTTTGTGCTGTACTGCATACCAACATCATCATCAGTCATGTCATCGGTCGTCTGTCCCTCAACATTGGACATAAACCTCACCAGTCTGTGCTTCGTCACTTTTCTGTTGTCAGGATTGTAGACCATATAGGCTGGGCTGTTCTTATCATAACCCACGAAGATGCCTTTGTCAGACCTTGAGTCTAGCTTCTTCCTGTCCTGCCTATATGCATAACACACAGTACCAAATTTCTGCATCCTGGACACATTTGGTCTCCTTCCTGTCAGCATGAAGTAAGGTGTCTGTCTGGTGCGGTTGTTGAAACATCTATTTCTCACTACTGCTGCTGTCTGAACTGCATATGGCCAGAACTCCTTTGGTAACTGGCTTTCCAAGAGCATGCATCTAGCCATGTCAAACAGCGTTCTCCAGTTGCGCTCAGCAGCACCATTCTGGTGTGGTGAGTATGGTGCTGATGTTTCATGTCTGATTCTGTTTTGGCAAACTAGTGTTTGGTAACCCTGTCCAGTAAACTCAGTACCATTGTCAGATCTGATGCATGCAACCTTTCCGTATGGGGCTATATCAGCTAGAAACCTTTGTGTTGCATCCACTGTCATTTTTATTTTTCAGGAAGTACACAAACACAGCACTGGAATAATCATCAGTAAAGGAAAGTGTGTACCTATACCCACCTTTGGACACTGGGTCAATGGGACCGGCTAAGTCAGTATGTACCAACTCCAAAGCTGACTTGGCCCTCACATCAGGCTTCCTGTTCCTGCTCTGAGTGAATTTGCCCTGAACACACACTTCACATTGCATAGACTTGGGTGTTTCACCCTTGATTATCATACCATCAACAACACTCTGTAAGTTTTGAACATCATTAAAGTTGCAGTGTCCCAAAATCTCATGCCACGTCTTAAGGTCATGGCAACTCATACATTGATCACAGTCATTGTTCACAGGCACAGTAGGCAAATAGAACAACCTGTTATGTTCATGAATGAGAAAACGTGTACCGTCTTTGTACTGCAGAACGTCTTCACCCTCCTTGAAGATCACTGTTGCCCCACTGGAAGTTGCAGCTCTCACAGAGAAAATATCCTGGGGATAGGAAGGAATGTACAGCGCCTGCTTCAATGTAGCACTAATGTGCCTTCCTTTGCTGTCAACCAGACACACTTCAGCTTCTCCTCTGCGCTCTGCGACCCCCTTACACAGTGTGCCATCAGCCAGCTCCACACAGTGAGTCTCAGCCTGGAATCTTTCGTCTAAGCTCTTGAACAGGGCCAGGTCGGTGATGATGTGTGATGTCGCACCGGTGTCCACCATTAACCCCTTTCCGGTGGCACCACTCTCTGGCCAACGATCACCACTCCCTGGCCAACGATCACCACTCTCCAGCTTGAAGGCGAAGGTGTTGTCCGTCTCCTCGCTCACCCCTCGTGCATCGTCCCGCCGCTGCTGTTGCCGTCCTCCTCGCCGTGTGGTACTCTTCCCCTGGCTGTACCGCTGTGGACCACGACACCGTCTTGCCATGTGCCCTCTCTGGCCACAACGGTAGCACTCAATGTCGCCGCTCTCAGTGCTCTGCACCCTTGCGCCCACTGGACCACTGGGCTTCTTTGGATGCGACCGGGCCCCCATCACGTTGTCGTCAGGTGCAGCTGTGCGCATCCCTTCTGTGTTCTCATAGCTGCGCAACTTTGTCTTAAAATCAGCAAAACTGAGAGTTTTATCGCTTGAGTCACAAAAATGGAGAATGGCTTGAAAGATTCTGGCAGCCCCTTCAGAACCATGGCCACTAACAGTCCATCACTTAAGACCTCTCCAGCATTCCTCAGTGCAGTGATTGAGGTCTCTGCACGTATGACATAATCGGTTACACTCTCAGTGCTCAACTTTTGCAGGGAAGTAAGTTCTGTGTACAGACTGACGGTGCGGGGCTTACCCTCTCCAGCATAATAGTCTCTCAGGATTTTAAGTGCTTCACGTCCATCATCTGCAGCCTCTCGCATGACCAGGGACAAACTTTTGTCATCGGGAAATTGGATCAGTTCAGCAGATGCTTCTGCATTCTTTGCAGCATCTTCAGCCAGTGCAGCTGCATTCGCCTCCTCAGCAGGCCCATGCAAAATTGTGTTCTTCAACTTCTGAATATGAAGATGGCCCAAAAACTTTGTCTCCCACAGTTCATAGTTCTTCTCATCTCCGTCGAACACCAGACGAGACCAACGAGAACTTGTCCTTTCACTCATTGTGCCAATGCTGAGAGAAATTCAAACTACTATAAACTTAAGCGCAGTGCAGCGCATTCTGGGCCCATAACCTGTTATGAACTGAACTGAACTGCTGACTGGAGACAAAGACAAAAATGAGCAGGCACCAACACAGGCTTGGGTGAAATGAGCAGAGACTCGTTTATTGGTAACAGGTGAGGCTTAAGTAGAAGTCACATGACCTGGCCTCAATTAAGGTTGTCAATTTGAGAGCACACAGATAGTTAAGGTCCTCAACGAGCATCAATCAACAGTCGTAGAGTGGGTTTTAATTCCTCATAACTTGTCATAATAATTGTGCATTCCTCATCCGTAAAATAAGGTGATCGCGTCATCATTGAAAGTGGTGACTTGCGCTGCAACCCGCCCCTTTTATGTGAACGCGCACAAACACACAATTAGGTTAACCCCGGCTCAACAAATCAACTTCATAATCAGCGTCGTAGTACCGATTAACACCACTTAAGATAACCAGGTTTTGTCAACCCTGGTTTAACAAAGTAACCCTGGGTTACATCTGGGTAGGTTAAGCTCCCTTTGTAGTACAGGCCCCTGTTCCATTGAACATGTAAACATAGCCTGTTCCATTGAACATGTAAACATAGCCTGTTCCATTTGATAAACATAGCCGGTTCCATTTGAACATGTAAACATAGCCTGTTCCATTTTATAAATATAGCCTGTTCCATTTTCTGACTTGTTAAAGGCATCCTATACAAGTTTGTTTTACGTTCATATAATAGGCATCCTGTACAAGTCTGTTTTACCGTAATGTAACAGCTTCAAAGTCATTCTGATGATGAGCTAGGAGGGAGAATTGTGCACCTAGTATAGCTGGTAGCACCCCGCAGGCCGGGAACCAGCTTTGCAATTTGGCTGGCAGCTCCCTGGTGAAATCGCAAAAATTGTGAAATATTACCTGGTCAGTAGATATGGAAGAGCTCAGAACACTACCCGGTGGTCAGTAGATATGCAACAGCTGTTGGAACAAAATGTAAAGCCATCAGGGCAACATTTACAGAGACAGATCTGTAGAAATGCTGCTGTGATGTACAGATCTGTAGAAATGCTGCTCTCTAAACAGATCTTTAGAAATGCTGCTGTGATGTACAGATCTGTAGAAATGCTGCTCTCTGAACAGATCTGTAGAAATTAGGGCTGTCAACCTTCATCCATAACCCAATTTGAATTTAATTCATTATTATTTTTTAATAATCAAATTATATTCAAATATTTAATGCTCAAATTTTTGCTTATTATTAATATTTACAATGCATCTCAATAGACTTTATAAACGGGCTTATGCATTGCCAATGCCACTATAAACGCGTGGTTGACTTGTTATATTGAAGAAAAGCTCAGTCTACCAACGATATCTGTGCAACTTGAGTGGTTTCAATTTCTTTTGCGCAGACGCGCGCACACACACTGAATGAACGCCCATACCACTACCACTTTATTGCGACACGCGCACACACACTGAATGAACGCCCATACCACTACCACTTTATTGAATGCCTCTATGAACGCCCATACCACTACCACTTTATTGAATGCCTCTGTTTGATGACGCCAAATTAGCATGAACCATTATGCCTATCAGAGAAGTGACAAAAGCACTGTATATAGCCTAGGGGAGGGAGGCAAAAACCTAATTCTTGCCTGCTTTAGCTGCGCGGTTCCTTGTCCTTGGACTGTTTACCTACCCAGCTTGTCAGGGTGTAGCGTTATCAGATGGCTGATGTTAACTCAGGCTGCTCGCTGCTACATATTCTGCGGATTACGACATTGTTAGGCTAATTGCTATTTTTCCGTTTTCTGATGGAAATCCAAAAACGTTCCACTCAGGAGTAGTGGGGGGCCTTAAGCACATAAATAGGTTGTTTCGCGCAATTTCTTCTAAAAGCGCCAAATTTGACACAGATGTAGCTCAAGTTATACTGAAATGATTTAGCTAGGGCGCCGGAGCCAGAGACCCTCGGGTCCAAGATGGCAGCCAATCCAATATGGCCGCTCCCCGAAAAGGGTTCCGACTAGATTTTTAACCACATGAGCTACAAAAACAAACTTGATGTCTTTTTCAACTTAATTGATCATGGGAAACACATAGGAATGTTTATATTTATGACCCAGTATATCTGGACAGCTTAATCCTCCAATTCCAATATGGCCCCTGTCCAAAAAATCAGTTTTGACTGTAGTTATACCCCATTGTTTGCGCCAATTTATCTACAAGCACCAAATTTGGCACAGATGTAGCTCAGGTCATACTGAAATGATTTAGCTAGGGCGCCACAGCCAGCGACCCTTGGGGCCAAGATGGCAGCCAAATCCAATATGGCCGCTGCCCAAAAAGTGTTCCGACTATAACTTTTGAACCACATGAGCTGCAAATACAAACTTGATGTCTTTTTCAGCTTAATTGATCATGGGAAACGCATATAAATGTTCATCTTAATGACCCAGTATATCTGGACCCTTTAATCCTCCAATTCCAATATGGCCTTACACCCCATTGTTTTCGCCAATTTATCTACAAGCACAAAATTTGGCATGGATGCAGCTGAGGGCATACTGAAATGATTTAGTGAGGATGCCGGAGCCAGTGGCCCCTGGGACCAAGATGGCTGCCAAATCCAATATGGCCGCCACCTGAAAAGGGATTACTGTAGGCTGCATATTTTGAACCAGATAAGATACAAATGTAAAATTAAAAAAATATTTCACCTTTTCTGGCTATGGGAAACACCAAATATTTATGATTGGGTATATGTGGACCCTCAAAGTCCCCAAATGCAATCTGGTGACTGTCCGAAAAAGGGTTTTGACTACAACTTTTGAACCGAATAAGCTACAGATGAAAACTATTTTTTTTACCATGACCACACATTAAATGACCTAAGCTTTCTCAAAAAATAGAGTCTGCTCTGACCCTTCTTTGGAGCAGCCGTGGCCTACTGGTTAGCGTTTTGGACTTGTAACCGGAGGGTTGCCGGTACGAACACCGACCAGTAGGAACAACTGAAGTGCCCTTGAGCAAGGCACCTAACCCCTCACTGCTCCTCGAGCGCCGCTGTAGCAGGCAGCTCACTGCGTCGGGATTAGTGTGTGCTTCACCTCATTGTGTGTCCACTTTGTGCTGAGTGTGTTTCACTAATTCACGGATTGGGTTAAATGCAGAGTCAAATTTCCCTCACGGGATCAAAAGAGTATATATACTTATGTATACAGCCTCAGTGTTGTACCTCCAATCCAGTTTATTGTCTATAAGAACCCGCACATATTTGTAGTTCTCAACAACTTCCTCACCCAGTAATGAAATAGTATTTAGCTCAGGCCTGGCCCTACGAAAGTCCACCACCATTTCCCTTGTATTAGCCACATTCAAGACAAGGTGGTTGTTTCTGCACTATGTCACAAAGTGGTCCACCAGTTGCCTGTACTCCGTCTCCTCACCATCACTGACACACCCCACAACTGCAGTCTGTGAACTGTCTGAGAACCGCAGGTGACATGACTCAGAGTTGTACTGGAAGTCTGAGGTGTACAGTGTGAAAAGAAAAGGAGACAACACAGTCCCTTGTGGTGCTCCTATGCGACTGACTACCTGTTCAGACACACACCCTTTCATTCTCACAACCTGTGGTCTGTCAGTCAGGTAATAAGTAATCCATGAAGTTGTGGAGGTGTCTACTTGCATCCTTCAAAGCTTGTCACGTAGCAGCATAGTCTGTATGGTGTTAAAAGCACTTGAGAAATCAAAGAACATGATCCTCACAATACTGCCAGCCCCTGTCCAGGTGAGAGTGTGTTCTATGAAGCAGGTAGATTAAGGCATCCTCCACACCCACCTCTGAACGGTAGTAGTCACCTGTGGTCTCAGAAGATGACCAACTTCCTTCCTAACCAGGTGTACTTTTTTCCATAAGTGTTTTGTTCTTATGACTACAATTGTGAGAGAGATCATGAGAATGAGAATTCATGAAGGAGCAAACAGTTATTGTGTGCACATCCCACCTTCTGGCAGGTGCAGGACAAATTAAAATGTACTCAATTGAAAAAATATAATGTCCGCAACACTGCTTTTGACTCCCATATATTTAATGCACAACAGGCAACGTTTCGACCCTGCTGGGTCTTCTTCAGGCAAAAATTCATGAGAGAGACCATGAGAATTCTGTTGTTGTTTTATGTTATTGCTGGGGTTTTTTTTATATGCTAAGCAAACCTTTGAAAAGTTTTGGACAAATTGACTATCTATTATTCTCTTAGATAGTCTATTCTATTCTCTTATTCTTTTAACAATTTGACATACTATAAATATTGCCTTGCAATAATAATTGTGTCTTATTCTTTCTTATATGATTACATTTCGAAATGTATTCACCTGTGGTACACTGAAAGCATTTCACTTTTATAAGGAAATTAATCCACATTGAGAATAACCTTCAAAGCTGTGGTAAAGAAAGATTTTCAACCAAAGTCTTGAAAAGAATACAGGTTCCAGACTGACACAAGCATACATATAAATATGCCAATGGACTTCCTGTGGTCAATAAACTAAAAATAACATCCTCATTTGTAGCGCATTTGGTTCAAAATTTGAAGCCAAACCCCTTTTTCGGACAGCCATATTGAATTTAGGGAATTTGGCTGGTCCTGATATACCCAATCATAAATGTAATTATTCCTATGGGTTTCCCATCATCAAAAAAGGTAAAATAGACATCAAGTTTGTATTTGTATCTCATCTGGCTCCAAAGCTATAGCCGAATCCCTTTCAGGCGACAACCATATTGGATTTGGCTGCCATGTTGGTCTCAGGGACCACTGGCTCGGGCGGCCTGGCTAAATCATTTCATTATGCCCTCAGCTGCATCCGTGCCAAATTTGGTGCTTGTAGATTAATTTGCACAAACAATGGGGTGTAAGGCCCCATACTACAGCCAAAACTGCTTTTTTGGACAGCGGCCATATTAGAATTGGAGGAATAAGGGGTCCAGATGCACCGGGTCATAAATATTAACATTCCTATGTATTCCCCATGATCAATTAAGCTGAAAAAGATATCAAGTTTGTATTTGTAACTCATGTAGTTCAAAAGTTATAGCTGGAACCCTTTTCGCGCAGCGGCCATATTGGATTTGGCCGCCATCTTGGCCCCAAGGGTCGCTGACTCCGGCGCCCTAGCTAAATCATTTCAGTATGACCTAAGCTACATTTGTACCAAATTTGGCGCTTTCAGATGAATTTGCGCGAAAATGTGCTTAAGGCCCCCCACTAGAGTGGTGATCTCCGTGGGTAAATCGCTTCTGCCATATTTAGATTGTGCATTAGACTTGACAAAAGCATTTCGTTTTCACATATTTAGCCAACACATAGTTAGCCCCCCCCCCCCAAAAAAAAACCCACCACATTCGAATAGAAATTTCCAAATCCCTAGTAGAAATGCTTCTGTGGTGTGCAGACTATCTCTGGCGATTCCCTTCCATCCAGACATTAATGTGTGTGTAGACTGCTCTCTGTGCGATATTAATGTGTGTGTTCCCCTGTGCGATATTAATGTGTGTGTTCCCCTGTGGTGTGCAGATTGCTCCCTGCGTGAAGAGGACCTGCTGGTGATGGAGCTGCTGCAGTGGTTTAAGGGCGAGTTCTTCTCCTGGGTGGACAGCCTGGCCTGCTCGAGGTGCGGGGGCAAGACCCAGTCGGCTGGCTCACTCCCGCCCTCCGACGACGACCTCCGCTGGGATGCCAGTCGCGTGGAGAATCACTTCTGCAAAGCCTGCCAATTCTCCACCAGATTCCCCAGGTACTGCCAATTCTCCACCAGATTCCCTAGGTGTGGGGTGTGTTTTAATGCAACTGCTGACTGGGGTTTGGTTCAAATTCTTGATTTACGTAGCAAGTGTTCACTATTCCTCATTGTTTTTAAGTTGGGTATGCAGATAATATAATGTAAAATCAAATTACAAACTAACCTAATACATTTCTATGGGAGATTCTTTGAGTGCTGTGTCTCTGGTATTGATGTGGAATCCTCCCCATGTGCCTGCAGGTACAACAACCCTGAGAAGCTGCTGGAGACCAGGAGGGGGCGCTGTGGGGAGTGGGCCAACTGCTTCACACTCTGCTGCAGGGCCCTGGGACTGGAGGCACGCTACGTCTGGGACAGCACAGGTCAGTCTGGGTCAGCACGGGTCAGTATGGGTCAGCACAGGTCAGTATGGGTCAGTATGGGTCAGCACGGGTCAGTATGGGTCAGCACGCTACGTCTGGGACAGCACAGGTCAGTCTGGGTCAGCACGGGTCAGTCTGGGACAGCACGGGTCAGTCTGGGTCAGCACGCTACGTCTGGGACAGCACAGGTCAGTCTGGGACAGCACAGGTCAGTCTGGGTCAGCACGCTACGTCTGGGACAGCACAGGTCAGTCTGGGTCAGCACGGGTCAGTCTGGGACAGCACGGGTCAGTCTGGGTCAGCACGCTACGTCTGGGACAGCACAGGTCAGTCTGGGACAGCACAGGTCAGTCTGGGTCAGCACGCTACGTCTGGGACAGCACAGGTCAGTCTGGGTCAGCACGCTACGTCTGGGACAGCACGGGTCAGTCTGGGTCAGCACGGGTCAGCACGCTACGTCTGGGACAGCACAGGTCAGTCTGGGACAGCACAGGTCAGTCTGGGTCAGCACGCTACGTCTGGGACAGCACGGGTCAGTCTGGGTCAGCACGCTACGTCTGGGACAGCACAGGTCAGTCTGGGTCAGCACGGGTCAGTCTAGGTCAGCACAGGTCAGTCTGGGTCAGCACGCTACGTCTGGGTCAGCACGCTACGTCTGGGACAGCACAGGTCAGTCTGGGTCAGCACGGGTCAGTCTAGGTCAGCACAGGTCAGTCTGGGTCAGCACGCTACGTCTGGGTCAGCACGCTACGTCTGGGACAGCACAGGTCAGTCTGGGTCAGCACGGGTCAGTCTAGGTCAGCACGCTACGTCTGGGTCAGCACGCTACGTCTGGGACAGCACAGGTCAGTCTGGGTCAGCACGCTACGTCTGGGACAGCACAGGTCAGTCTGGGTCAGCACGGGTCAGCACAGGTCAGTCTGGGTCAGCACGGGACAGCACAGGTCAGTCTGGGTCAGCACGCTACGTCTGGGACAGCACGGGTCAGTCTGGGTCAGCACGCTATGTCTGGGTCAGCACGCTACGTCTGGGACAGCACAGGTCAGTCTGGGTCAGCACGGGTCAGTCTGGGTCAGCACAGGTCAGTATGGGTCAGCACCCTACGTCTGGGTCAGCACGCTACGTCTGGGACCGCACAGGTCAGTCTGGGTCAGCACGCTACGTCTGGGACAGCACAGGTCAGTCTGGGTCAGCACGGGTCAGTCTGGGTCAGCACGCTACGTCTGGGACAGCACAGGTCAGTCTGGGTCAGCACGCTACGTCTGGGACAGCACAGGTCAGTATGGGTCAGCACGGGTCAGTCTGGGTCAGCACAGGTCAGTCTGGGTCAGCACGCTACGTCTGGGACAGCACAGGTCAGTCTGGGTCAGCACGCTACGTCTGGGACAGCACAGGTCAGTCTGGGTCAGCACGGGTCAGTCTGGGTCAGCACGCTACGTCTGGGACAGCACAGGTCAGTCTGGGTCAGCACGCTACGTCTGGGACAGCACAGGTCAGTCTGGGTCAGCACGGGTCAGTCTGGGTCAGCACGGGTCAGTCTGGGTCAGCACGCTACGTCTGGGACAGCACAGGTCAGTCTGGGTCAGCACAGGTCAGCACAGGTCAGCACAGGTCAGCACAGGTCAGCACGGGTCAGCACAGGTCAGTATGGGTCAGCACGGGTCAGTATGGGTCAGCACGGGTCAGTATGGGTCAGCACAGGTCAGTATGGGTCAGTACAGGTCAGCACAGGTCAGTCTGGGTCAGCACGCTATGTCTGGGTCAGCACGCTACGTCTGGGACAGCACAGGTCAGTCTGGGTCAGCACGGGTCAGTCTGGGTCAGCACAGGTCAGTATGGGTCAGCACCCTACGTCTGGGTCAGCACGCTACGTCTGGGACCGCACAGGTCAGTCTGGGTCAGCACGCTACGTCTGGGACAGCACAGGTCAGTCTGGGTCAGCACGGGTCAGTCTGGGTCAGCACGCTACGTCTGGGACAGCACAGGTCAGTCTGGGTCAGCACGCTACGTCTGGGACAGCACAGGTCAGTATGGGTCAGCACGGGTCAGTCTGGGTCAGCACAGGTCAGTCTGGGTCAGCACGCTACGTCTGGGACAGCACAGGTCAGTCTGGGTCAGCACGCTACGTCTGGGACAGCACAGGTCAGTCTGGGTCAGCACGGGTCAGTCTGGGTCAGCACGCTACGTCTGGGACAGCACAGGTCAGTCTGGGTCAGCACGCTACGTCTGGGACAGCACAGGTCAGTCTGGGTCAGCACGGGTCAGTCTGGGTCAGCACGGGTCAGTCTGGGTCAGCACGCTACGTCTGGGACAGCACAGGTCAGTCTGGGTCAGCACAGGTCAGCACAGGTCAGCACAGGTCAGCACAGGTCAGCACGGGTCAGCACAGGTCAGTATGGGTCAGCACGGGTCAGTATGGGTCAGCACGGGTCAGTATGGGTCAGCACAGGTCAGTATGGGTCAGTACAGGTCAGCACAGGTCAGTATGGGTCAGCACGGGTCAGTATGGGTCAGCACGGGTCAGTATGGGTCAGCACAGGTCAGTACGGGTCAGTACAGGTCAGTACGGGTCAGCACGGGTCAGTATGGGTCAGCACGGGTCAGTATGGGTCAGCACAGGTCAGCACAGGTCAGCACGGGTCAGCACGGGTCAGTATGGGTCAGCACAGGTCAGTATGGGTCAGTACAGGTCAGCACAGGTCAGTCTGCCCCAGCTGTCATAGCTGTGTATGGACCTTTGGAGGGTTCGCTTCAGCTAGTTAGTTACCAGCTAGTTAGTTACCACCATTTTAAAAAATGTGCTCACTTCTGACCCCATTTTCTAAAAAACACGAGCCACATTTCCGATTGCCAGGAATTACGTCATCCGTGTGGATTGGTTGATTCTCCCAGCAGGAAATTGCGCTACGATAACATCAACAACATACCATAGTACTCTACGACAACATACCGTAGTACTCTATCAACATCGACAACATACCGTAGTACTCTACGACAACATCGACAACATACCGTAGTACTCAACGATAACATCGACAACGTACCATAGTATTCTACGACAACATACCGTAGTACTCTATCAACATCGACAACATACCGTAGTACTCTACGTCAACATCGACAACATACCGTAGTACTCAACGATAACATCGACAACGTACCATAGTATTCTACGACAACATACCGTAGTACTCTACGACAGCATCGACAACATACCATAATACTCTACGACAACATACCGTAATAGTCTACGACAACTAGGGCTGGGACAACGCGTCGACGTAATCGATGACATCGACGCAAAATATGCGCGTTGATTCATCAAGCATAATGCGTGCCGCCAAATATTTTTCATTTTACACCTTCAGTGTAATTTTACTGCTACACTGTTTTTCATGCTATATTAGCACACATGATCAATGGCTTCTGATACAATACTGAATGAATGAATGGCTATAACCCTATTACCTCAACCTGTTCTTGCACTGAAATAGTTTTTTATTTTACCTTGTCTACATTATACTTTACTCTCATATTTGTCTATATTATTTATGCTGGTCTCTAGACCTTACTCTTGCACTGTTGGACTAATGTTGGACTACTTTTTGCACCTTCACCATGATATCACTCTCTTGAGCACCTTGCCAGGCACACATAACTAAGGACTATGGTTGGACTACTGTTTGCACCTTCATCATGACACTCACTCCCTTTAGCACCTCACCAGTCCCGGCCCTGTCACTACAAGCGTCTTATGCTTGATCACCCTCAAAACTTTCTTAATTTAACTTGTATAGTGTATTTAGTATTTAGTTTTGTTAGTTTTCTTATCTGTCTTATCTTCTACTGTCTTTATTGTACAGTGGAGTTTAGTTATATGTTTATACTTATACTTATGTCTACCATTTCTGCTGTAAGTGCATGTTGTGTGTTATGTCTGCATGCTACTGAGACCCTTGAATTTCCCCTTGAGGATCAATAAAGTATCTATCTATCTAGTACTCTATGACAGCATCGACAACATACCATAATACTCTACGACAACATACCGTAATAGTCTACGACAACATATCGTAGTACTTTACGACAACAGCGACAACATACCATAGTACTCTACGACAACATACCGTAGTACTCTACGTTGTCGTAGTACTCTACGACAACATCAACAACATACTGTAGTACTCTACGTCAACATCGACAACATAATATACTCTAGCATGGGGCAGTAAAATGAATGGGGACTGTGCTTCCTCCCTCTCTAGCATGGGGCAGTGAAATGAAGTGCTTCCTCCTTCTCTCTAGCTCTATATGACACTTCCATGGTAGGGACGCGTGGTAGCGTCTGGAATAATGAGCAGTACAATACACAGTGGGTGTGCTGGGTAATGTATTGCATTCTGGGTCATTCTAGTGCTTAATATTGGAATGCTGGGGATTCTGGGTAATGTAGATCTCTCGGAGAACTACTCTGTGGCTACTGTAAGAGAAAAGAGTGATCAAACTTTTGGCTGGTTTCTTTCCTTCTTTTTCTTTCTCTCTCTCTCTGTCTCGCTATCTCTCTCTCTCTCTCTCTCTTTTTCCCCCTCCCTCTCTTTCTCTCTCTCTCTCCATCTCTCTCTCTCCCTCTCTCTCTTTCTCTCTTTCTCTCTCTCCATCTCTCTCTCTCTCTCTCTTTCTCTCTCTTTCCCCCTCTCTCTTTTTCTTTCTCTCTCTCTCTCTCCCTCTCTCTCTCTTTTTCCCCCTCTCTCTCTCTCCCTCTCTTTCTCTCTCTCTCTCTCCATCTCTCTCTCTCCCTCTCTTTCTCTCTCTCTCTTTCCCTCTCTCTCTCTCTTTCCCCCTCTCTCTCCCTCTCTTTCTTTCTCTCTCTCTCTCTTTCCCTCTCTCTCTCTCTCTCTTTCTCTTTCCCCCTCTCTCTCTCTCTCTCTCTCTCTCTCTCTCTCTCTCTCTCTCTCTCTCTCTCTCTCTCTCTCTCTCTCTCTCCCTCCCCCTCTCTCTCCCTCCCCCTCTCTCCTGGGCTTCCCTTCTGTCCCTGTCTGTAGACCACGTGTGGACAGAGTTGTACTCTGAGTCTCAGGAGCGATGGCTGCACTGTGACCCGTGTGAGAACGCTTGCGATAAGCCTCTGCTGTACGAGGTGGGCTGGGGCAAGAAGCTCTCCTACATCCTGGCTTTCTCCAAGGACCAGGTCAGTGCACGCCATCCTGCTGGTTCATTTCATCTGTTACTGAGCGCTGATTGGTGTATCTGTATCATGTGCTAACTCCAAGCTGATTAGTGCAGGTGGTGGATGTGACCTGGCGGTACTCGTGTAAGCACGCTGAGGTCCGGTCCAGACGGACGCAGGTCCACGAGACATGGCTTCTACACACGGTCAACGCCCTCAACGCCACGGTAGATGAAATGCTAACCCGAACTGTCTCTCTTTTAGTAAACTCTGTGTACACAAACTATGTTCTCAATGCTCGAGTTCATGTGTAGAGACACTGATGATACTTCAATCAAAGTTTCATGTTGTGTCGAGTCTTCGCGATCATGTATCAAAATAGTAGCGCCCCTACGATTCCCATTCAAAAGGCCATTTGACCCAAAAACGACAACACGGACAAGCTTAAAAGTGACGCTTCAGACGTAATTATGCTTTTAAGGCGAGACACTACAATTGAATAGGGTAACATTTTTAACAAGCAGATATCACTATGAAACTTACCCAGTTGATTACTTACATTAATATGAGAAAAAAATTTATTAAAAGTTTTCTGTAATTTAATGTTTACATATGCAACTTAGGCATTATCTAATTATATATGCGCTAATTTGCATACATTTTAAGGCAAGAAACCTGAGCATTGGATACAGCCAGGTTCAAAATTATGTTTTCATTGTGTTCAGATAATAGATGGGGAAAAATTTACAGAGGGATTTATGAATATCTACTTTTGTTATCCTGTAAATCAGAGTATGATGTCAATAGCCCTAAAAAAATCGATTTTTGCCATGTTTTTAGGCATAAAATGTCATGTTAGTCAGGCTAGGAATAATATATCAACAAACCCCTCTGTAAAAATCTTCAAAATATAGTTAGGCATAAGTCTAGAAAGTTTGGTGTACGTAAGTGCTTCTGAAGTGGAGTTTTCTTGCTCAGAGTGGGAGAGGAAACTCATTTTGAGAAAACGGCCTTGAAAGACAGCCAATAAGATTCCGTTCTCAGCCCAGAGCTTTCCAACGGTACTACACACGATATGTTTTGGGTCGCGGGAGTGCATGCAAGGTTAGAATGCTAACTTTCGCCGAATTTAGGATAAATATACAGGCGCGAGTAGACACACTATAAAGAAATAAACACCTAAATGTGTAAATCTGACTTTTTTGTTGTAGTATTGTGATAGAATACATGCTAAGGTAACAGACTAGCTCAAAATTGACCAGTGCATGAAAAAACGATGTTTTCACCTGCCGTGTCTCGCCTTAAAACTAAAGTTTGACTCGGGTACATTCACCCTAGGATGCATTTTGGCAAAAGGTACGCTTTAATGTAATTTTGTTCCCAAACGAAAGTTTGAAGCCATTATCAACCAGAAATAGACCAGGTTGTTTCAAATCCGGAACTACCCTTTAAAGCGTGTGTGTGTGTGTGTGTGTGTGTGTGCGCGCGCGCTCTGCAGCGTCAGCAGCCCTTGAGCAGCGAGCGGCGTCAGGTGTTGCTAGAGCGCCTCCTAGTGGAGCTGGTGGAATTCATCTCCCCGAAGACGCCGCGGGCAGGAGACCTGGGAGGCCGCGTATCAGGCTCGCTGGCCTGGAGGGCCGCACGAGGAGAAACGGGGGCGGGACCACCTGCACAGGTGAGGAGTAATGCTGCTAGATATCTCACCTGCACAGGTATAATGCTGATAGATATCTCACCTGCACAGGTGTGGAGTAATGCTGCTAGATATCTGGTGACCGACAGCAGTTTCACGTATCTCTGTGTCTGACTGACCGCACCTCTCCATCTCAGTTGGTGTTGTTGCTATTGCTGTTGCTGTTGTTGTGTGACTGACCGCACCTCTCCATCTCAGTTGGTGTTGTTGCTGTTGCTGTTGTGTGACTGACCGCACCTCTCCATCTCAGTTGCTGTTGTTGCTGTTGCTGTTGTGTGACTGACCGCACCTCTCCATCTCAGTTGCTGTTGTTGTTGTTGTGTGCAGGACGCCCCAGGGTTTGTGTTTGTTCCCACGGAGGCGGAGATGAGTGAGAAAGTGTTCCGCCTCCGCTATAACGCGGCGACAGACCTGTACACACGTGCCGGGGGTGATGTCATCAGTGGCTGGGAGACGGCAGCATGGAGGAGAGAATCCGTCTTCAGGAAAGTGGAAACAGACTGGAAGAAGGTGAACTTGCTGTGTGTGTGTGTGTGTGTGTGTGTGTGTGTGTGTGTGTGTGTCTGTGTGTGTGTGTGTGTGTGTGTGTGTGTGTGTGTGTGTGTGTGTGCGCTTCAGGAAAGTGGAGACGGACGGGAAGAAGGTGAACTTGTTTAGTGTGTGTGTTTCTAGTTTCTTTCTTTCCTGGTTTCTCTCTCCGATTCATTCACTCCCTTTCATAGATTTCAGACATGTCCTCCACACTATAGGGTCATTCCGTGTCAAATCACCCAGTGGCTGGCAGGTCACCCTCTTCCAAAAAATCTGAAAAAACTCACAGGTGTTTGTAGACCAAACCTATGCATAAATCTTAAATAGTATATCTGTATCACTAATGGTTCCAAAACTACAGCCCTTTGAAGTTTCAAGTCATTTTAAGCATCGTGGTGAACAATCCTTTTTGTTCAACTTCCAACATTATTGGCTCTTTTGGTATTTCACACACATTAGTGAAACTATGTGAATAGAAGTACATTTCCCTGTTGAATTTAACAATCCAATCAAATCAGGTGTATCTTGTGTAATTCCCCCTCTGCAAAGCTCTGAAAATGGCTATAAATTCATAATGTGAAAAAACATCACCACCTTTGAGGGCTTCTCATTCAAAAAGTATGTGACACAAATTCATCAGATTTTTTTCCCACTCATGTATGGATTATAAGGTCATGTCCATGCCTTAACTTTGGTTGTTAACATTATCACATTGTCAGAGCATTTTTATTAAATTGGGCTTGATTTTCAAAAAGCCCGTTTTCATCTTCTCATTTCACCACGTGGACAGTTAACAGGATTTTTTTAAATTTTAC
Source organism: Alosa pseudoharengus (assembly GCF_046254945.1). Lineage (NCBI taxonomy): Eukaryota > Metazoa > Chordata > Actinopteri > Clupeiformes > Clupeidae > Alosa > Alosa pseudoharengus. Next base: position 257,592 of record NW_027468685.1, read on the forward strand.
CATATATCATTCTGTATGTGAGGATTTACAAATATTGTCTATAAATCCACTGAATTTGTACTTTATCTGCAGTACCACTTTGCACCACATGTGGTGCTCTTTTAATACAATGGAAGTCAATGGAAGAGTAAGAGAGTCACTTGTTTGCTGTACATATCCAATCTAAACACACAGTTTATGGTTCATATGGTTCAAGTAAAAAGGGGTTTCTAAAATTCAATGCATTGTCAGATGCATAAAAATCAATACTAACGATTTATCATCTTTTTAGAAATGCCCACGAGTCCTCAAACCTTGTTATGAATACTTGTAATGAAAACACACATGGTCATCTTCATCAAGTGAAATACCTTGATGAACTGAATTTTAGAAACCCATTGTTTCTTGAATATGTTCCTTTATGACATTCATTTTCCAACTTCTTTCCCAGATCACATGGAGACAAAGCACTGATCTCCATCTTGATGCTCTTTGTCTATGTATCACAGAGGACTGCATCCCATGCATATGACGATGGATATAGACTTTGCCTAACCAGTTGGCTAGTAATTATTAAAGTACTCACATAGGCACTGATAGGTTAAAGCTGGTGTAGAAAACTCATTACAAAGATGGTAATTATGCTAAATCCTCTTGCTGCATGTATGATGACCAGTCAGTCTTATGTGTGTATAATTTACTTGATCAGTTTATTTTCTTTAAATAAGATTTATGTATGAGCAGTATGTTGTTCATGTTGCAATAATTATTTGGACCAATTCAACTATGAACCATAAACTGTGTGTTTAGATTGGATATGTGCAGCAAACAAGTGACTCTCTTACTCTTCCATTGACTTCCATTGTATTAAAAGAGCACCACATGTGGTGCAAAGTGGTACTGCTGATCCAGTACAAATTCAGTGGATTTATAGACAATATTTAAAAAAAATCTTATCTCAATGAAGAAACTCATCAACAAGCCCACATTTTTGGCAGATGATCCTCACATACAGAATGATATATGGTAAATTTAAAAAAAATCCTGATAACTGTCCACGTGGTGAAATGAGAAGATGAAAACAGCCTTTTTGAAAATCAGGCCCAATTTTAAAAAAATGCTCTGAAAATATGAAAATGATAACAACCAAAGTTAATGCATGGACAGGACCTTATAATACATATATGTGTAGGGAAAAAATCTGATGAATTTGTGTCACATACTTTCTGAATGAGAAGCCCTCAAAAGTGATGATGTCTTTTCACATTATGAATTTATAGCCATTTTCAGAGCTTTGCAGAGGGGGAAGTACACAAGATACGTCTGATCCGATTGGATTTTTTAATTCAACAGGAAAATGTACTTCTATTCACATAGTTTCACTAATGTGTGTGAAATACCAAAAGAGCCAATAATGCTGGAAGTTGAACAAAAAGGATTGTTCACCACAATGCTTAAAATGACTTGAAGTTTCAAAGGGCTGTAGTTTTGCAACGATTAGTTATCCAGATATACTATTCAAGATCTATGCATGGATTTGGTCTACAAACACCTGTGATTTTTTTCTGATTTTTTCGGAGAGGGTCACCTGCCAAATTGTGCTGAAATTGGGTGATTTCACACGGAATGACCCTATAGAACATGTCCTCCACACTATATGACATGTCCTCCACACTACATGACATGTCCTCCACACTATATGACATGTCCTCCACACTATAGAACATGTCCTCCACACTATATGACATGTCTTCCACACTATATGACATGTCCTCCACACTATATGACATGTCCTCCACACTATATGACATGTCCTCCACACTATAGAACATGTCCTCCACACTATATGACATGTCCTCCACACTATATGCGGATCTTGGTCAAACGGAGGTCCGACCCCTCGGGTGATTCAGACATAATGCTTACATGCGGACATTATGCCGACATCAGTGTGAACGACACACGCACATGAACAGAATCTCTGCATGTTCTTTGCTTCATTCAGACATGCGCTCATTTACATAATGTAATGTCTGAACTACTAGGAGGAGAGTAGTGTAAAAGCCGGATAAATTCGGTTCTAAATGTCCGATTCTGTTGTTCAGATATACGGCCCAACCACTTGACATCTGCAGAACATGTGGACTTATGTCTGAAAGAACCTTTAGACAGTGATTTAGACTTTATTCTTAATCACTTCTGTGATTAAGACTTTATTTTTAATCACTTCTTGTTGCTTGAGTGGAAACGGTCACCCATTGTTATGACAAAAACTCTACAAATGGTTTTTGATGAGCTGTTTAAATTCAGAGTCTGTCAATCACGGAATCTAACTCCGTATGAGATTTTGTCCATGTGTTAACCTTTGTGACGTAAAGGACCTCGATAACCAATTATTACTAGAAATCCGTAAAGCCTTGTGGTTGCCATGGAGTAAATCTCAACTCCAAAGCTCTGTGTGTAATCCTCACCTGCTCTGTTTACCTGTGCAGGTGTACCTGGCTCCTCACCGCTTTGTTTACCTGTGCAGGTGTACCTGGCGCGGACCGAGGGCTCCAGCTCTGGGAGGGTCAGCTGGCGGCTGGACTGTGCGGCAGCGGGAATGCGGATTCGGACGGTCACCGTGACCGCTCACACCGAGACGTTTGAGTCAGGCTGCGCCCGCTGCAGTGTGTGCTCAGGACAGGACAGCGTCCATCTCCCTGGAGGTACTGAACCGACCCGCGTAATGGTACTGGACCGACCCGCGTTTAGACCAGAGACCCGCGTAGAGACCCGATGCAGTGTCCCACATATTGACTTATTTGTTGCGGCCCACCACAATATGAACACTGACCACCACAATGATTTTCCAGGTTGTACTAAATTGTGCTTAAATCTGGTTAGCATCATAACCACGCTGTGCTAATTTGTTAAAAACTGTTGCATTTAAGTTAATTCTGCAAACCAACCACCACAAATGGAATTCAATTCTCTGGGAAACACTGCGATGTAACCCGACACATCAACATGAATTATCTGCCCGAACCCGGCCCGCGGCCCGACGTAAAAAACATACGTTTTGACTGTTAAACCCTGACTTTATTTAGGTGAAGATTCAACACATTAGCGTGACAATTTACTTAAAACGGTGATTTTCTCCTCCTCTGGCGTATTGTGACGGAAGAACCATGCCAACTTTGGATGTGGTTATCTTAGTGATACTTTTTCCAATAGCCTCGATATACATATCGTTGGAAAGCTTAGTTTATGGCAGTTCATGTGAGTACAATAACTTAATTTTGTCAATTTTACCAAAGCGACTGGTTTCGCCTTGCAGGGTCACATATTTCATCAGCACCTTGCATTTTGAGCATTGCACATAGAATTTTCATCAGAATCCAGCACCACTCCAAACACTCTCCAGACCTCTGATTTTCCCACTCCTGCGGTGGAATTCACCTGCGGCAAGTTTAGCCTTTTCACCAACTCCATCATCTTCTCCAGGCTAAAGGCGCACACAGCGGCGGCAGGTCTGCCCTCGTCCCTCTCCATGATGCACGTTGCACGCAGCAGACTTTCTTTACGGTGAACAGCTGCGATGATTAATTTTTTTTTTTTTCACTGAGCAGAAAGGATTAAGCCCGAGTGTTTAGACCAGAGACCCGCGTTTAGACCAGAGACCCGCGTTTAGACCCAGGCAGGAGTGATGGAGTGGTGTAGAGCGCCCCCGTCTGGTGGCCTGGATGATTCTGCACTGAGCTCATAACTAACTCGTCCGGTGGCATTGCTGTTCAAATATCTGAGAAGCACCACAGGACCCTGACTGTCATAATGTGATATAATTAATAAAGTAGTGTTAAATGCATATGTGCCGTAGTGTTATAGTGGATATAATTAATATATCATTATGATATTGCACTGGCTGTCTCTGACAGATATATAGGTGATCAGTAGTTTACCATTAGTAAAGCTTCTAATACAGTGTGGTGTGTGCGTGTGTGTGTGCGTGTGTGTGTGTGTGTGTCTCCGCGCCCACGCCCACAGATGGTGAGGCCCATACGTTTCCCAGCCTCGCTGGCGCCACAGAAATGGTCGTCACGGTGGATCTGGATGGAGGGTCGTCATGGCAACATGCTCAGCTGTTCAGGCAGGGTCTGAATGAGACGGAGAAATCCTCGTTGGAGATCGTCGTGGAGATGGAAGACGCCTGAGCAAGACGGGCGGCGAACAACACACTCACACATGGTCCTGTAGGCGTCTGCACGCCAGATCACAGGTCAGCAGATCGCTTCAGATAAGACTGGCAGGCAAATGACTCTTGTATTTTGTAAATATCTAAATATCTTTTGCATTATGCTGTCAACTCCTGAATGTGAATTTGATGAACAGTTGAAAGTTCTCATATGAGAAGACATGGCGAAGGTGGCATTTATACCTGCAGCGATTTGGTCTGTTATAATTATTATTATTATTATTATTATTACTACTGGTGGTTTTCTAGGGAAACAAATCTAATCTGAGATTTGCAATATTTGATGGACTGTACTGGAGTAGGAATACAAATATCCTCCACACTATATGAGTGAGTGCAGTACTGTATCTGTCTTGTTTTTGTCTCTGTGTTAAATACTGTCCTGTGTGTTGGATTACTGTTGGAAATGTTAATGTTCCACGTACATGTATTTTAATACGTACTGCTACCTGGATGCTAATACTATTGGATTCTGGCCTGATTGCATCTCTGAGATTAAATGTGTTGTTTGTAAATAAAATAGGCCTAGCCTATTTGTAAATATTTGTGACTAATTGAAATGTCCATTTATTCACTACTATTAAATTACGATATGAAAATGCTTTTCTACCTCTATGAAGTTGTCAAAACATTAAAATGCCACAGTACTTTTCAAATGTTTTGGCCTGGACTTTCTTGTGCGCCGAGTAGTAGCCGATCTATCACAGCCGAAAGAGTTTTCAGCATTGTCTGGGTTCATGTCTACGGATTCATCCCGGGTTTCGTCGGTGTGGACTGATGGTTGTCAGTGATTGGAAGATGCACCGGCTCCTCGAAACTCTGCATCGGTATTGGTCAGCCAGGGGGCTTCGCTTCGTCGCCGTGCGGGTGGAGAAGCCGGACAGACGCATCGGCGCTGTTATTGTTTCTGAATGAAAATTTAACTAACGTGGAAATAGCCGCGCGTTATACATGGACTTAATTTAAATGTCATAATTGTTTGTTTTTTTTATACGCAATTCATATGAAATGAATTTATTTAAGTAAGCATTTGTACAGTATTTATATCTCAGCAAGTTGCAGCTAAGCTTGGAGGTTCAGGCCTTGTGCCACCGCTCGTCGATTTTAACAATAGCCGGGATACACTCCCCTTTAGACGGGGAAACTGTCTTCATGTAATTCTCTCAGTGTCAGAAATTCATGCTCAGTTCATAATAATACCACACTGACTATGGTATACACGGGGCCACACTTTTGATGTGTTATATGAATTTATGGACAATTTTCACAAAGACCTTGGAGGATTTTTAAACCCATCATTTTGAGAAACACAAAAGGAATATGTCCAACGGAGCTGCAGGAAGCGGGGGTTTGACTTGGGTGGTAAGTAGATAATTTAGGCTTTTACGTGTTTTTTCAGTCGGACACGAAGAATTGTCCTCTGCTTTATCAATATTATTTTTTCAGTCACACCTATGTATTCTCATTTACAACCTTGCAGGATCCCAGTAGAATGTGTATGTGTCTTGGTTGGTTAGCTTAACGTTACGTGCTAGCTGGATGTCCATTACCATTAACGTTAGCATGTGGGAGCAAGCTTGCTAGCTAACAATGTTAGCCTGCTAGCTTGCTAACTCTTAATTAAAGACCACATATGAGAGAAGGCAACAACACCGAATTACAGCGACGTACTAGTTTCCTCAGTGAAATACAAACGTGTCGGATTCGTGAAAATATCTGGGAGATGGGGTCGACATTTTGTGCTCAGGGTTTGTTTGTGCGCGAGCCATTTGTGCGCTGGCATGGTTCTTCCAAAAACTTCTCTTTGTGTAGAAGAAACATCGCTAGCTAGCCAGCTAACCTTACTTCAGTAGTAATGGATAACATAACGCCTGGATATTGGGGAAATTGCTTCATGTTGTTTGGTTAAAACAGTCATGATTGTAGAAAGGCATATGGACTCATTGTTGCAGAGGTGAGTTTCTCAAGTTTCGAAACCAATAGTGTTGACCACCTCAGATCGTTTTACTTCATAACGTGCATTCTGCCCATAGACTGTATAATAATATTCTGCCATAACAATAGTGCCAGCTGGTCTAGAGACTGATGAGGGTCGGGACACGTCAGGCAGGACTTGGGGTCTCACTGCTTGCTTTGTAGTGTAAGAGGATTACGTTGGCGGACACAATGGAGAGGTCGTCTTTATCATCTGAAGTTGGTAGTTCAAGAGGTCTTTAGGCTACTACCGGTATTCTGACGAGAGGAGCCCCTGCGAACATGGTCAAATGAACACTGTCGTGGCAACACTCAACGATACATTGACATTGTGCTGATATGTCTCCACTAAACCAGTTCTTCACAAAATGATGGGAGATCTTTTGTGAGAGCTGATTAGGCTCCTGAGTAACTTGTAGTAAAAAGGTGCAGCCAAGTGTAGCCTCTCGTAGACTATTGAAAATAACTTTGTTAAACAGTCTTTGGCAAAACATGAGTTGTGTCCCCCTTGATCAATTTGCAATAAACCAGTGACTCTTTACAGTTCCAAACGAACTGTAGCGTAAACTCAGTTGATGGGGCATCTTTTGGGTCTTACTGCATGATCTATCCCTGTAGACCCTATGAGTGGCATCTTTTAGGTCTTACTGCATGAGCTGTCCCTTTGTAGACCCTATGAGTGGCATCTTGGCAATGGAAACCCTACCTGAAACTGAATGTTGATCCCAGTGTCAATGGGAATGTCGTACAGCCCCACTCCAGCACTAAGGTGTTGGGAATGTCGTACAGCCCCACTCCAGCACTAAGGTGACTATGATGAATTGCCAAGAGTTTGGGAATACTTGCACATTTGCTGATAACATAACAAATCAGCAATTTGTCTTGTTCACCATAGAGTTAAAAGTAGCCTGAATGGAACCCTACCTGAAACTGAAGGTGGATCTTAGGGATTTTGCTTTAGTGGGTCACGTCTGTGAGTTCAGATTGTAGAGTGTGAATGGACTCCACTCCTGCATAGTCTTGGGGTGAATGGACTGAATATTTCAAATTTCGCTTTAACTTGGCTTCTGATTGGTGGGCATGCCTAGTGCATGAGAAGAACAGCACTCCTGATTGGTGAGCTTCAGTGTCTGTCTCCAAGGAGATGACATGAATATAAAAATCATAGATGTGACTAGATGAACCATTGTGACAGAGATGCGAGCTGCACAGTTAATTAGACTTTACAATTAGCTAATTGCATTAGTTCAAATTGTGATTTTGACCCCCTTAGTTAGGGGTCACCTGACTCGCCTCACCTGAAAGCGATGGTTCTAAGTAATTTCACCCTAGGGTCCTTTGCACCATGACCCCGAGCCAAACACCCTCCCAGAACCTTTTTTCCCTTGGTCGAACCCTGGTCGAGTAGCGCTGTCAGAAACTAATGACGTTCTGCAGTCGTGATGGAACCAACTTTTATCTCGTAAATTACCCCACTAATGCCCTGAATGGTACGAAACTTCTGCAGTAGTACAACTATGACCTTTAGTCCAATAATGAGGCATTAGAAAGTTTGTAAGTGCACCAGGAGTTTATTTAAATAAGACTTGCCTGATTATCTGCTACTATACCGCTGCGTCGACGTTTCTTCCGTGATCGGGGTCATGGTGCAAAGGACCCTAGGGTGAAATTACTCCGAACCATCGCTTGAATAGGCTACTTGCTGTCAATATGGGACATTAAAAACTTTACTTTGATTACATCCAGTATCATTTTAAAAATAGACATTCACGCATGAAAAATATTTAAATTATTTCAAATATGGCACATTTATTAAGTAGCCTAATATTTTCACACACAAACGTCATACTTGAACAGTAGCCTACAAGACAGTTCCTCAAGAACTGTGTTGTTGACAATATGACACATTGTTCTCAAATGAACATAAATGCATCTAACGCAGGGGTTCTCAAAGTTTTGATTGATGAGGGCCAATTCAGGAACCCAACATTGAACTGAGGGCCGCCAAAGGGGCGGGGGGAGAAAAAAACCTGGAAAATAAATCCCATTTGTAATCATTTTAATGACCAGGTTGCATCTCTACAGTTTATATTTATTGCATTAAACACATTTTAATTCATAACTGAGGCTAAACCTGGCAAAACTTGTGAAAATCTTAAGAAAAATTGCAATGTACACACAATCCCTGGGGTTCTCTACCCTCAACAGACTAATGTGGGATATAACAGTCCTGTGTGCAGTCCATTTCAAGTAGCCTACAAGCTTACCAGTATTTAGAACAAACAGTCTCAGTGTGCCTTGCTTCTTATCAGCATAGGCCTTATTCAGGGCCAATTCCAGCTACCAAAGCACCACAGGAAAACCTGACGCCCACTAAACGGAGATTCATTCTTTTCAAAGCACACAGTGCAGTTGTACAGTTTTAACAGTTTTACAGATGTTATCATGGGCCGCCATTGGCCCCCGGGCCGCACTTTGAGAACCTATGATCTAACGTTACACTCTTTAGAAACTGATTGGCATTGTAAACAAGAGCTTAGCAATGCGTCGTCACGGTTTTAGCTGGTGCCGTTTTTTCTGGCTTAGGGCTTTGTAGAGTTCAGGATGATTGCTCTTAAGATGTGTAATTTAATTGGTAACGTTAAAAGAGTATCGTTTGACCCCTCCTCGCATCACTGGTACTTTAGCAATTTTGTTATCAGTTTCCGGAATTTGGAAATACTGGCACACAGCCAACATGTTGAAGTATGTTGTTGGCGCTCATAGTAACTTAAACATTTGCTTCGTGTGCGCATAATTAACAGGTCACCTTATCGGCCAGGCACATCGGCAGAAATGTCCACAATTAAGTTATGAAGCTGTTATCTGCAGATACCGATAATTAAGTTATGAAGCTTTTATCTGCAGATGCCGATAATTAAGTTATGAAGCTTTTATCTGCAGATACCGATGTCCCTAGTAGCTTCCACAGAGAAAACAAATAGTTTGCCACACAAATAGAAGTTTCAGGTGTTGCGTGGCAACCAACTACTTGCTGAGTGATATGAAAGACGTGAATAAGAAGCACAAAACCCATTTTCCTTGATAGCGGCCCTTTCAAGTGAATGGAGCATTATGAAGAGCTGTGTAATAAATTAATGTCCTGCTCCATGTGGAAGGCAGATGTAGTTGTTTGGCATCAGAAACTGCATTAATGTGGACGTATACCTATCCCCTAAGCTGACCCCCAGCATACCTGTCCGCTAGGCTGACCCACAGTAGTCAGTAGTTCAAGAGGTCCTCACTGCACTCTTAAAGAGACTGGGGTTCAGAATAGTGCTGAGCCTGCAAACTTGATCAAAAGAACTGTGTTGTAGTATTGATCAAAAGAACTGTGTAGTGAACATTGACTGACAAATAAATTGACATTGTGTTGATGACTGCAACATTACCTGTAGTCAAAACTAGTTTTTCACAAATTGGTGATTCATTGAGACCTTTTGTGTGAAGTGATCAGGCTCCGTAGTAACTTGTGCAGTAACAACATGCAGCCAAATAAACTATCCTAGTTTATTCACTTATTCACCTATTCACTTTACATGGGCTCACGTGATCCGTTGCCGAACTGAATTGTGGGTCCGTCGCGTCGCGTTTCTCCCGCCGCTTGCGTTGAGGAGTTCAGCTGTTGCTGCACCGACAGACGGCACCGGCCAATCAAGCCAATCTACGGACGGCACCAACCAATCACATTACGGTTTTACTTCAAGTCATTTGCATAGCTACCGTCGGGAACACCCACTGGCATGCATTGACGGAACGCAGCTGTGTGTGGGAGCCGTAACTCTGCTCGGTGGTCGTTGTTCGGTCCAGTTTCCCTAACTCTGCTCGGCGGTTGTTGTCCAGTTTCCCTAACTCTGCTTGGAGGTCGTTGTTCGGTCCAGTTTCCCTAACTCTGCTCGGCGGTCGTTGTTCGGTCCAGTTTCCCTAACTCTGCTCGGCGGTCGTTTGTTTTCAGTGTCTTTCTCACCCGCTCAGCTCAGCCAGAGGTGCTGGCACTGAATTGAAACGTTTCATTCCATGACGTCCGTCCCATCCTGAGTCACAGCTGGCTCCAGTTAAGGGCTTTCGGCACTTAGTGTGGGCAGGAGGAGAGGGAGGGGTCTCCAACATGGAGTGGAACTCCCCAACACGGAGTGGAAGACTGCAACTGCAATCAGTGTTTCCAGCAGCACTTTACAGCTTAGGTGGCCCCTTAGCAACACAGGCCTCACGCCTTAACTGCCCCTTAGCACGTTGTCAAAAACATATTAAAATAAATAATAATAATTTCATAGCTCTTTCATTGTAGAGCTATGTGCACCTTCCACACTTGCCTCTCTCTCTCTCTCTCTGTCTCTCTCTCTCTCTGTCTGCATGATTGTGAATGTACCGGAGTGGATGTACCTGAGTCAAACTTCTGTTTAAAGGCATAATTCTTCAAGGACCCTAGGTTGCAGTTTGACGAGAGTTACACTTTAACGTTGATCAGTGCTTGTTCCTAACACCGATAGGCATGTGTGCTCAAAGATACAAACACACACATAACACAGATACAAATATACAAACACACCGATCAGGGCTCTACACTAACATGTTTTTCCAGGAGCACTTGTGCGCCCAAGTTAAAAAATTTAGGAGCACAGACAAAAAATTGGGAGCACAGTCAGTTCTGTACTTAACTTACACATAATCTAACATTACACTGCAGCTAACAGTTAAACATGCCAGTGCACTAATTGCGAATATTAAGAATGACTGACAACATTTAGGCTACAGGAAACAGGATTTTAAAGATCAGTGCCTACTTTATTTTTAGTCTGTTCTATTTTCCTACATTTTGTTAATAAAAAATAATAAATACATTGCCATATTTGCATTTAGCCTGTATATCAAGTATCCTGCCAAATGTAGGCTAATTTATTTATTTGTGAATCCACCTGTAGCTAATCCAAATATGCCCATGGTGACCTATCTGACTGCATACTGCCTAATACTACTACTAAAACAGTCAATTTTCTCTTACACAAAACCCAACATAGTCTAATCAAGGATATATATATATATATATATATATATATATTTTTTTTTTATACTTTTATACTTATTTTTTATTTGAAATATCTGCATTGATGGGGGCAGTAGCCAAACGTTAGGCCTACTTTCGCACTTAAGCTTGTATTCGGTGTAAACAAACAAGCATGCGTGGAAGCCTGGAGTTGTCAGTAGCGTTTTACCTTTGAATAAAATGGGAGTATAACGGGAAGCTACTTTTGTGCCTGTTCGCTACAGCTATATTTTGCATATTGCAGCCAATACGTCAACTGGGCTAAAAGGCATGTTAGGTTACCTTTCCTTCTCTCACTGCATTCTCAGAATCTCATCCTGTTCCTCCTATATCCAATTAATTCGGTGGATAGAAGAACTCATTTCTTCATTCGTTTCATCTTGGCTGGCTAGTCTAACTTTCCGCTTTTTCTGCGCGCTCATGGATTTCATAGAAGCGACTACTATCGAGTCCCAACGCGAAACTGCTAACGTTGATGGGAGGTGTAGTTTTATGCTGCATTCGCGACGTGATTCTATGGTTTGCACCAGTACTGTTTCTCGATGTTGCGGTGTATTTTGTAGACAAACATTGACATGGTTAGAAGTCATTTGCACCAGTGCGCCTAGATATTTTTTTGCACTCGCACGGCATCATTTTTACTCGCATGTGCGAGTGAAATGGGCGCACTGTAGAGCCCTGCCGATAGGCATGTGTGATCAAAGATACAAACACACAGATAACACAGATACAAATACACAATATACAAACACACAATTTGGAGTTGTGCCCTGCATGGGCAGTATGTTGGCCTGGGTGGAGTTGTGCACTGCATGAGCAGTATGTTGGCCTGGGTGGAGATGTGCACTGCATGGGCAGTATGTTGGCCTGGGTGGAGTTGTGCACTGCATGAGCAGTATGTTGGAGTTGTGCACTGCATGGGCAGTATGTTGGCCTGGGTGGAGTTGAAGTGTCCCTAACAGGTGTGTGCACATGTGTCTAAATGCAGAGGTGTCCCTAACACGCGTGTGCACATGTGTCTAAATGCAGAGGTGTCCCTAACACGCGTGTGCACATGTGTCTAAATGCAGAAGTGTCCCTAACACGCGTGTGCACATGTGTCTAAATGCAGAGGTGTCCCTAACACGCGTGTGCACATGTGTCTAAATGCAGAGGTGTCCCTAACACGCGTGTGCACATGTGTCTAAATGCAGAAGTGTCCCTAACACGCGTGTGCACATGTGTCTAAATGCAGAGGTGTCCCTAACACGCGTGTGCACATGTCTAAATGCAGAGGTGTCCCTAACACCCGTGTGCACATGTGTCTAAATGCAGAGGTGTCCCTAACACGCGTGTGCACATGTGTCCGTCCTCAGACCCTGTTTGACAAGAACAACGCGAGCAAGAAGGAGGAAGCCAATGGGCACGGCGACGGGCCCCGGGCCGAGGGTGGCAAGAAGGGTGAGGGTGGCAAGAAGGGTGAGGGTGGCAAGAAGGACGCGGGAGAGAAGGGCAGCAAGAAGGACGCGTCCAAGAAGATGTCCGTGGAGCGCGTGTACCAGAAGAAGACCCAGCTGGAGCACATCCTACTCCGTCCAGATACCTACATCGGCTCTGTGGAGCCTGTCACCCAGGTGAGACACACACACACACACACACACGTCCAGATACACACACACAGATACACTAGGGGTGTAACAGTACATGTATTCGTATTGAACCGAAACAGTACGGGCGTCACGGTTCGGTGCATGAATTTACACGGAGAATACACGGTATAAAAATAGGCTACATAAAACTCGCCTGCGGATTAATTAATGTAATGCAGAATGACTGTTCTTTAGCGACACCTAACGCTAATCTGTAGCCTCGCCTTAGCTCTGAAGCTCTGATTGATTGGCGCCTATGTTATTTTTTTGTCAGGTCGTCGGTCGAGTCAGTCAGTCAGAGATAGCAGCACGAAGGTGGCGACCCACAAGAGTTAGAGGACCCGCTGGTCTCTTTAAGATCGCAAGTTTGAGAACTTCAGTTACAGTAGTACAGGCGAGAGAGTGGTGGATAAGACGAAACTGTGTGTCGGCGTTGTTCAGCAGTTGTTGGCTAACGTTATGTGAGTGGAAATATATCGAACATGCTACACATATTCAACGCCATCACCCAGATGATCTAGCCTAGGCTACCAATCACTAAAACGAGGAAAAAAAAATAGGGCCAAAACCTATGGCTTAAAATGATTTCGTAATGACAGAAAGCTATGTAAATCGCGTGGTAATTACCTTTATGTTAGGGTAACTTGTAACTTCTCACACAAGGAGCTGGCAGTGTTAAGTGCATAGACAGTAAAAGAAAGTGTCAACGCTAACCACGAACCAGGCTAATAAACAAATCATGCTACAGTGACGTTAACGTCAAAGGGTAAAGTCACGTGACTTCTAGTTGTAGTCTGTTTATGAAATGAAAGGAGCAATTTCGTTTTTTTTAAAAGAAGGCAAAATAGTGTGATATTTTCACAGTTAGTAGATTATTACTGTACACACACTGAAAAATATTTAGGCAAATTGTAGACCCTTCCATATACAACTAAACACGGATATTGAAGGCCTTGCTTAAGTGGAATTTTAAAAACCATTATCAGTATTTTCAGTTTTATAGCTGATTATCTTATTTAGTTTTTATTTAGTTATTGTACTGTTCACATCTTACACACTTCAGGCTGTTGCAGATAGCTCATGGGAAAGACTGTATGACACTAGGTGGTACAGCCTGAGACATGCACAATAAAAAAAAAATAGCTTTTTGCATTTTTGTTTTGCTTTTCTCTCCATTGTACTGAACTCGTACCGAAGCGTGATGTCCGAACCGAGGTATGAACGAACCGTGACTTCTGTGTACCGTTACAACATACACACACACACACACACACGTCCAGATACCTACATCGGCTCTGTGGAGCCCGTCACCCAGGTGAGACACACACACACACCCCTTACGTACTATGCACAACTATTTTTAAACTAGCCTAAAACTGTTAGACTGAAAGCTAATTACTTTCACGTATTTCTTAAAGTGACAGGCACGCACTAGCCACCACAAATGTGCACTCAATTAGACCTACACAACACATTAATGATATGCGTAATGATAAGTGTAATAGATTAAAAATCAGTATGAAGTATTCAAATGACTAAATATTCTTACCTACTAGTAATTACGCACATCATAAAATACTATAAATCATTAACAAAATATATAATCTTTATATGAATTCCAAAATATATGAAATACAATGACATGACATGTAGCCATAATCTTGTGTTTGTGTTTGTGTGTGTGTGCGTGTGCGTGTGCGTGTGCGTGTGCGTGTGCGTGTGCGTGTGTGTGTGTGTGCGTGCATTTACACAGTGTGCTGACTTTGCCTTTCTTTCTTTTTGATTTGACAGCAAATGTGGGTGTTTGATGAAGAGATCGGCATGAACGCGCGAGAGATCACCTTCGTTCCAGGATTGTACAAAATCTTTGACGAGATTCTGGGTAAGTCTGCTTTGCTTTCACTCCGCTCCCCAGCCCAGCCCCCCCCAGCCCAGCCCAGCCCAGTCCAGCCCCCCCCAGTCCAGCCCCCCCAGTCCAGCCCAGTCCAGTCCTCCCCAGCCCAGTCCACGGGCTGACATCATGACATGACAAATTGATTTACGCCACTTGGGCTGATTTTCCACCCGCCTCAGAGCGTATCTTAGAGAGGAAATGGATTTATTTGAGTGACCTTATGGGTCCTCTGTAAAATGTAATGCCTCGTTTGTCGCTGGTAATGAATGGATAGTATGTTTCACATCCAAAAATGCACTTTAACAAGGCCTCAGTGATGTCACCCACAGGAGATGGTTCTAGAATGTGTTATTATCCAATTACGCGTGGAGTTCTTGTGTGTTGATGTTCTAGAATGTTATTAATAAATTAGACGTGGAGTTCTTGTGTGTTGATGTTCTAGAATGTGTTATTATCCAATTACGCGTGGATTTCTTGTGTGTTGATGTTCTAGAATGTGTTATTATCGTGGAGTTCTTGTGTGTTGATGTTCTAGAATGTGTTCTTATCCAATTAGACGTGGAGTTCTTGTGTGCTGATGTTCTTTCTCTGGTTCTTCCTCCTCCTAGTGAACGCAGCAGACAATAAGCAACGAGACAAGAACATGTCCACCATCAAGATCAGCATTGACCCGTGAGTGCTGCTGAGCTCATGCACTCTGCCACACACACACACACACATAGATACTTTATTGATCCCCAGGGGAAACATACACACACGCATACGCGCTCGCTCTCTATCACACACAAGTATGTGCGTGTGTGCACGGACACATACTCTCACTTACACACACACACACACACACACACATGCTGTCTGTAGGCCGAAGAAGGGAGAGAGAGGAAAAGAAGGAAAGAAGGATGGAATCCTCATCCCTCTGAGAGATACTTCACTATCTGTGCAGAGAGAGAGAGAAGCAGGAGAGAGAGAGCTTCCTCAAACAATTCGGCCTAACCAAATTATAAATGCAGAAAAACAAAATTACTTATCATATTGGACTGAAACAACAAAAAGACAAAATAAACTTCAATGTTATTTGGCCCTAAACAGAGAGTACACTGTGGCAGACTACCTATCCACAGTCACTGATACCAGACAGAGAAAAACCTTGAGCAGGTACAGACTAAGCAATCACAGTCTGGCTATTGAGAAGGGCAGACACAGGCAAACCTGGCTGCCCAGAGAAGACAGGCTGTGCACCAACTGCAACCAAGGTGCCATAGAAACAGAGCTTCACTTCTTGGCTGAATGCTGCCAATGGAAAGACATACGAGATCAATTCTTTCCTAAATTCAGAGAAATGCATCCAGACCTTCAAAACTTTAAGGATCCAAGTCTAAGGATACTATTAGGAGAGGAACAAAAGAGTGCAAGAGTCGCAGCAAGATATATAGATGCTTGCCATAAACAAAGGGAGTCACTTCATCAGTGAAGCACACACACACACACACACGCACACACACACACACACACACTGCCGTTGCAGTAATGTATGATGCATGATGTTTTGTTTTATGTCTTTACACACTACTACGTACATGTATGCTTTGGCAATACAAATTGTATTTTTTTGTCATGCCAATAAAGCTCAATTGAATAGAGAGAGAGAGAGAGAGAGAGAGAGAGAGAGAGAGAGAGAGAGAGAGAGAGAGAGAGAGAGAGAGAGAGAGAGAGAGAGAGAGAGAGAGAGAGAGAGAGAGAGAGAGAGAGAGAGAGAGAGAGAGAGAGAGAGAGAGAGAGAGAGAGAGAGAGAGAGAGAGAGAGAGAGAGAGAAGCAGGAGAGAGAGAGAGAGAGGCAGGAAGGAGAGAGAGAGAGATGGAGAACGAGGGAAGCAGGAGAGAGAGAGAAGCAGAAGAGAGAGAGGGAAGCAGGAGAGAACGAGGGAAGCAGGAGAGAGAGACAGAGAGAGAGAGGCAGGAAGGAGAGAGAGAGGGAAGCAGGTTAGAGAGAGGGAAGCAAGAGAGAGAGAGAGATGGAGAACGAGGGAAGCAGGAGAGAGGATTTTCTGTTTTGCCGCAGTGAAGCTGCTGTGTGCTAATGTGTCACCCACGATAAGATCCCCGCTACACACACACACACACACACACACACACACACACACACAGGCGCTCTCACTCATTGTAAGAGTATGTTATGCAGCCTGGGAGATAGCTGTGGTCACTAGGGCTGTCACTTTACGTTCGAAAATCGATTGCACAATCGATTGGACCAAACAACACAAGTTTCGAAAACTAAAATAAGGAATCGATTTTAACCAAATATGTACACTATTAATTTTAAACGAATTAAACAAATAAAAAGGATAGATGTAACAAAATTCACAAACAAGAATATAAGAATATAAAATAATTCCGAAGTGCAGTAAGCATTGCGAAAGCTAAAAAGAAAATTCCCACCAATTTTACGCACCGGAAACAGCTGTTTCAATCAGCTGCTGTGCTGCTCGTGTTTTGCCAAAAAATGGAGGACAACGCGATCAACCTGTGCGACATGAGAGAGACGAGTGATAGGAGGAGTTCGATGTGGAAGTACTTCGGATTTTTGGTATATCAAACTATGGAGAAGAACAAAAGCGGTAGGCTATGCAAACTGTGCAAACGAGTTCTACTTAGGCGAAATTTGAGGCGAAATTTGTTTGAAATTTCTAATCGTAAACACAGACACAGCTACGTTGAAGCCTGCAGCAGTACTGCAGGCACGAAACTTCATGCCAATAAATCATCAGAATTATTGTGGGCTTGCGTCTACAAGCGCCCTCTTTACCATTCGTCCTAATGCCTTTTAGTTGTTTGTGAATTGGCCTATATTTGCGTTGAAAATGGAAACGTCTTTAGACATGAAAAATCGATTTTACAATCGATTCAATGAACACTTATGTCTCAAAAATCGAACAGGATTTTTTCACAAAAGTGACAGCCCTAGTGGTCACTGAGCCATGGTGATTAGAGTTAGATGTATGTACAAGTGTGTGTGTGTGTGTGTGTGTGTGTGTGTGAACCACAGTGCTCATTATCATGAAACAAGGCCGCCTGTGCGGCCTAGACAGGATATGGAAATAAACGAGATTGAGAGGGAGTGTGTTTTGGAGCCTGAGAAACCCAACACTGTGTGTGTGTGTGTGTGTGTGTAATGTGTGTGTGTGTGTGTGTGAGTGAGACGTCTGGTCAAGCCCTAGTCCGTGTGTGTGTGTGAGTGTGATGTCTGATGTCTGGTCAAGCCTTAGTCCATGTGTGTGTGTGTGAGTGTGTGTGAGACGTCTGGTCAAACCTTAGTCCATGTGTGTGTGTTTGTGTGTCTGTGTGCGTGTGTGCGTGTGATGTCTGGTCAAGCCTTAGTCCGTGTGTGTGTGTGTGTGTGTGTGTGTGTGTGTGATGTCTGATGTCTGGTCAAGCCTTAGTCCGTGTGTGTGTGTGTGATGTCTGATGTCTGGTCAAGCCTTAGTCCGTGTGTGTGTGTGTGATGTCTGATGTCTGGTCAAGCCTTAGTCCGTGTGTGTGTGTGTGTGTGTGATGTCTGGTCAAGCCTTAGTCCGTGTGTGTGTGTGTGTGTGTGATGTCTGGTCAAGCCTTAGTCCGTGTGTGTGTGTGTGTGTGATGTCTGATGTCTGGTCAAGCCTTAGTGTGTGTGTGTGTGTGTGTGTGTGTGTGATGTCTGATGTCTTAGTCCGTGTGTGTGTGTGTGTGTGTGTGATGTCTTAGTCCATGTGTGTGTGTGTGTGTGTGTGATGTCTGGTCAAGCCTTAGTCCGTGTGTGTGTGTGAAGTTCCAATCGAGAGCAAGTGGGCGTGGCCACTGAGAGACGTCATTTCTGTTACACGTGTGATGACAGTTTTATTCAGATGATGTTTCAGTTTCTGTATTCTAGATTCCTGCATATGCACTTGTTTTCATTCTTTGTGTGCTCGCGTGTGTGTGTGCGCGCGTCTACATATTTAGTCGTAATGTTTTGGTCCTCTCTCTCTGTCTGTAGAGAGTCCAACGTAGTGTCCATCTGGAACAATGGGAAGGGCATTCCGGTGGTTGAACACAAAGAGGAGAAAATGTACGTCCCTGCCCTCATCTTCGGCCATCTCCTCACCTCCAGTAACTATGACGACGACGAGAAGAAGGTCACAGGTAAGAACAAGACGGCATTCTGCACGGAACATAGTTTAGTCATTTAGTCATTTTGTGTCAACGATTCTTTGGTGCACGAAACTTTGTGGGCATGTAGCCCCACAACGATGACACGGAACCTTTTTCGTTTTGATGTCGGCCCATTTGTGGACTGGCCCCCCGAAAGGAGGGTAGGGTGGACACAGTTTTCTGTGAATATCTCGAGAACTGTAGGGCCTAGGAGGACCACATTTTTTTGTATGTTGGCTTAAGGGGTCATGTCAACCCATCTTATATCCACTTATTTGAGGTATAGCGCCACCTAGTTAAAAATGAAAAAGCAAAACCGAGGCGTTGTAATCTGTAATCGTAGGTATCTCTGGCTGACATGGTCAAACGAGGCGTTGTAATCTGTAATCGCAGGTATCTCTGGCTGACATGTTCAAACGAGGCGTTGTAATCTGTAATCGCAGGTATCTCTGGCTGACATGTTCAAAACGGCACAGAATTTGAAGTGTAGGATCATTGACACTCTCTGAATGCATGCCAAGTTTGGTGCCATTCCGTTCATGGGGGACCATACAATAAATTAATATATGTGTACATTTAGTGACTGTACTCTACACATGCACACGCACTCATGAACACACACAAACACACACATAAAGATACATGCACACACATGCAGCACACACACACACACAT
The DNA here is from genome assembly GCF_046254945.1 of Alosa pseudoharengus. Classification (NCBI taxonomy): domain Eukaryota; kingdom Metazoa; phylum Chordata; class Actinopteri; order Clupeiformes; family Clupeidae; genus Alosa; species Alosa pseudoharengus. Next base: position 277,223 of record NW_027468685.1, read on the forward strand.
GCACACACATACACACACAGTAGACATGAAGGTATATGTATGTACGCACGCACATGTGCACACACACACACACACACAAGCTTGCACGCACACACAAACAGGCACACACACAAGCACATGCAGGGAAGCAGAGATACACACACACACACACACACACACCCCATTACCCCCACACACACACTCACAAGCGAAAACACACAGAGAAGCACACATATACACAAAAGCAAATGCACACATGCACACACTCATTTACATACACAAAAGTTGCAAGAGTAGAGGATGGAATAGGAGATGGAGACAAATTGACAAGCGTGATTTAATTTTGCGAAGAGTATGTGCAGGACTGAGTGGCGGTCATATTTTGTACCACTTTGCGGTACATCTAGTTGTGTTTATGTGTATTTTTTTTTTTTTGTGATATTCTGTGGCACCTCAACAGGTGGCAGGAATGGATACGGTGCCAAACTCTGCAACATCTTCAGCACCAAGTTCACCGTGGAAACGGCGTGCAAAGAGTACAAACACAGCTTCAAACAGGTGTGTCCCGTAGATCAGGTGTGTGTGGTTATGACTGAGATGGGTATCTCATTTAGAAGAACCCCAAGATCCAGAAGACCATCTTAGTTCTGTTGGCTTTGCATACGTTTTTACAACTTCAAACAGGTTGAGAGCCACAAATGTTTTGCACGGTGTTGGTCCTATAGTTAACGTGAGAGAACATGTAAAAATGTAGGCTTTGCATAATTTAGTACGACAGGTGAAGAGACTAGAATATATTCCATAGCTTTGTCTTTGATTCTGTTATGAGTGAAAAAGAAATGGGTTTACAAAAACGTTGTTTCAGTTTGTAGGCTACGTGTAACACCCTGAACTTCATCTCAGTTTGTAGGCCATGTGTAATCCTAAACTGTGTAACACCCTGAATGGTGAGAGCAGGGGTGAGTATAAAGTAGCATCAGGCTCTGTTCACCTGGGTCGTCTACATGTGTGCAACACTTATATGGGGTCATATGCACTATTACAGGTTATTACACTATAGTGTGCACTTATATGGATGGGGTCATATACACTATTACAGGTTATTACACTATAGTGTGCACTTATATGGATGGGGTCATATGCACTATTACAGGTTATTACACTATAGTGTGCACTTATATGGATGGGGTCATATACACTATTACAGGTTATTACACTATAGTGTGCACTTATGGATGGGGTCATATACATTATTATGACCGCCGCTAGGAATTTTTTTTTCTTCCGGATTTTTTTTTCTTCAGTAATTTTGTGTGAACAATTCCTGGGACATTGAAAGACCGCTGTGCACGAAACTTATTGGGCATGTAAGTATAAGTATAAGTATATATACTTTTTTGATCCCGTGAGGGAAATTTGGTCTCTGCTTTTAACCCAATCGGTGAATTAGTGAAACACACTCAGCACACAGTGAACACACAGTGAGGTGAAGCACACACTAATCCCGGCGTAGTGAGCTGCCTGCACCAACGGCGGCGCTCGGGGAGCAGTGAGGGGTTAGGTGCCTTGCTCAAGGGCACTTTAGCCGCGGCCCACTGGTCGGGGCTCGAACTGGCAACCCTCCGGTTACAAGTCCAGAGTGCTAACCAGTGGGCCAAGGCTGCCCAAAGAATGTAGTCCCACAAAAATGACACGGAACCATCGATTTTCGTTTTGATCAGTCGGCCCCTCCCCCCACCGCCGGACTGAACCCCCCGAATGGAGGGCGGGGCGGACAGTTTTCTGTGAATATCTCGAGAATCGTAGGGCCTAGGAGGAGAACCGTAGGGCCTAGGAGGACCACATTATGTTGATCTTAAAGCCCCCCTGTGCTAGAAATTCTCCCATCTAGTGGTTAGGAGTTATATAGCAACCAACGCCTCAAGCGCTGCCTTGTTTACAACTATGGTAGCCGTCACACATCAAAACTGGCACTAGTTACTACTCCTAGACTCGTCAAAACATAAACTTCTCTCAATAAGCTAAGCTATATTAATATAATTTGTGTACTATTTTATTGCCATTGCTTGTGTGTGATGCCAATGAAACATTCTTTCGGACACGAAATAAATAGTTTAATTTTGCCTGTTAACCGAGCTAGCTAGCTAATGTTAGCACTGTAAACGGAAAGTGAATGGGAACGACAAGTTATGTTCGCTAGCTAGGTAGCAGCTAAGGACTTTGATTAAACTCCTTATGGGGTTAGATACATGCAATATATTACTGTATAGTGTGCACTTATGGGGTTAGATACATTCATATGCAATATATTACTGTATAGTGTGGGGATCATAGTTTCTACTGGTGTCATTGTTCAGATGGTTCACTGTTTAATGGCCTGTGCTTTGTAAATTGATTTGATACACTTTTGGCTTTTAAGGTTTTTGTTGTGTGAGAACTTGAATTGTTTCTTCACAAATGTGACAAAATATGAATTTAGAATTTGCCATTAGCAGTCATTTCTAATTTGCGGAAGAGATGGATGTTGCTTCATTGACATGGTGCTGGATTCTCAATACTAACTCATGAGCGTGCTAACCCCTCCGTGCGCAGACCTGGCAGAACAACATGACAAAGACCAGTGACCCAAAGATCAAGTTCTTTGATGGGGATGACTTCACGTGCGTGACGTTCCAGCCCGATTTGTCCAAGTTCAAGATGGAGAAGCTGGACAAGGACATCGTGGCCCTGATGACGCGCAGGGCCTATGACATCGCCGGCTCCTGTAAAGGCGTCAAAGTCATGCTCAACGGAAAGAAGCTTCCGGTAAGACGGCCAAATATGACAACTCCTAAACTTCTGAGCCTGTGTGTGTGTAGATTTGACAACTCCTAAACTCCTGAGCCTGTGTGTGTGTGTGTGTGTGTGTGTGTGTGTGTAGATTTGACAACTCCTAAACTCCTGAGCCTGTGTGTGTGTGTGTGTGTGTGTGTAGATTTGACAACTCCTAAACTGCTGAGCCTGTGTGTGTGTGTGTGTGTGTGTGTGTGTGTGTGTGTAGATTTGACAACTCCTAAACTCCTGAGCCTGTGTGTGTGTAGATTTGACAACTCCTAAACTCCTGAGCCTGTGTGTGTGTGTGTGTGTGTGTGTGTGTGTGTGTAGATTTGACAACTCCTAAACTCCTGAGCCTGTGTGTGTGTGTGTGTGGATTAGATAACTCCTAAACTCCTGAGCCTGTGTGTGTGTGTAGATTTGACAACTCCTAAACTCCTAAACTGCTGAGCCTGTGTGTGTGTAGATCTGAGCCTGTGTGTGTGTGTGTGTAGATCTGAGCCTGTGTGTGTGTGTAGATCTGAGCCTGTGTGTGTGTGTGTGTGTGTAGATCTGAGCCTGTGTGTGTGTAGATCTGAGCCTGTGTGTGTGTGTGTGTGTGTGTGTGTGTGTGTGTGTGTAAATCTGAGCCTGTGTGTGTGTGTGTATAGATCTGAGCCTGTGTGTGTGTGTAGATCTGAGCCTGTGTGTGTAATTCTGCCCTTGTGTGGCCCTGCAGGTGACCGGGTTCCGCAGCTACGTGGACCTGTATGTGAAGGACAAGCTGGACGAGACGGGCGTGACCTTGAAGGTCGTTAACGAGTCGGTTAACGAGCGCTGGGAAGTGTGTCTGACTCTCAGTGAGAAGGGCTTCCAGCAGATCAGCTTCGTCAACAGCATCGCCACCACCAAGGTGTGTGTGTGTGTGTGTGTGTGTGTGTGTGTGTGTGTGTGTGTGTGTGTGTGTGTGTGTGTGTGTGTGTGTGTGTGTGTGTGTGTGTGTGTGTGTGTGTGTGTGTGTGTGTGTGTGTGTGTGAGAGAGAAAGAGAGAGAAAGAGAGAGAGAGAGAGACAGAGAGAGATAGTGATTGAGTGTGTGTCTGACCATGAGCAACAAAGGCACACACACACACAGAACCTCTTTCCTCCATTCTGCTACAGAACTGCCACTTACACACACGCAACACAACTACTTTTACACACACACACAACACAACTACTTTTACACACACACGCACCACAACTACTTTTACACATACACGCAACATGAAACACAGCTACTCTTACACACACACACACACAAAACCACTTCATATCTTACTATGCACAACTCCGTTAAATACTACTATTAACTTTCTCCTGTTAACACCCTGTCTGTCTGTCTGTCTGTCTGTCTGTCTGTCTGTTAGTGTTAATTTCGTCAGATGAGACGAGAGGAAATATGTTCTCAACGACCTTTTTTTTCATGACTAAGACGAGACGATGATGAGACTGCACTAATGTCCTGAAACACTGACTAAGACTATCTTAAGATTCATTATTGTTGATGAAAAAAGACGAGACTAAATTGTTTTGCATGAAATGAAAACTAAGATAAAATCTCTCTTCATTTCGTCTACAAAATGAGAAGACAGAATATCTAGCTGTTACGTTTTCAAAATATTCCAAATGAGTTCATGCGCAGCAGCTTTCCTGTAGGCTAGTCTACGTACTGTTGCTGCAACCCTGTGGCTGCAACACGCAACTACATGGATCAATAACACCGGAGATTTCTGTCCAAGGTGTGTCTGTCAATGCTACATACCCAGAGGTTGAAGCTTCTCTCATAAATTAACATCCATACAATGTCCATACGAACATTTTCAGCAAGTAATGTCAATTATTTAACTAGTTACACTGATGATGCAAAGTTTGCTAGCAAGTAAGCTAATATGGAAAGTTCGCTAGCAAGTTAGCTAAGATCACACATTCTCTGCTAAGATGAAGAGTTTGGGGAATGTGTTGCGCATATCGCCATCTAGCGTGGCGGAGTAAAACATTAATACTTGGGTCTACGACAGTGTTTCTCAAACTTTTTCAGATGAAGGACCACTTAACTAACCAATAAAAAAGAAACGCACGGACCACCTAGCTAAAAAAAAAAAAAAAGACCCACTTGGGATAGCTTGCGGACCACCAGTGCGTACCACACTTTGAGAAACACTGGTCTACGAAGATCATGACAGTGGTCCATTCAAATCTTTTATTGTCTATGGTCAAATCCCAGCCGAGCTATAACTGTAGCTCGACTTACCTATGCATGTAAACATACTGACTGACAAAAAATCAGAATGAGTTCTAACAGACGAGTAGCCCTGTGGACACACAATATTGGAAAATTGAGATGTGTGAAACACTATTTCACTGAAATGGTAATCAGAAATAATTTATTACAAAGGACTAAAATGTTTTGACTAAAACTGACTAAGACTAAGATACCTTTAGTTTTCTTTTGACTAAAACTAGACTAAAATGATGAGACTTGACTAACAAAAATGATATTTGAATGACTAAATATGAAAAAGACTAAAAAGGACATTTCGTCACAAGACTAAGACTAAATTAAAAATGGGTGACAAAATTAACACTACCTGTCTGTTTATACCCTGAACAGAGACAGACAGATTATGCTCTGAACTGTAGCCAAGTGATGTTATCAGCTGCTATGATCAATTACAAATGTTTCTTAAAGAGAAAACTAAACCACTTCTAGTTAAATCATAACCTTCTACAGTATATGCTTATGGGGATGCATATGAAATGCAATTACACAGAAAAGAGAATATGCATGTTTCAGTTTATAGAGGACCAAGACTTCCCCCCAAAGGCCTATTTTGTTAGCCTTGAAACAGACTGAATGACTGAAGAAGGGCAGGAAAAGTCTGAAGGTTTAGACATCAGACACTGGATCTCCTTCCTGTTTTCTCTTGATAATGGATCTCCTTCCTGTTCTCTTTTGATGACAATAACACTGGATCTCCTTCCTCTCTCTTGATAACAATAACACTGGATCTCCTTCCTGTTCTCTTGATAATGGATCTCCTTCCTGTTCTCTTTTGATAACAATAACACTGGATCTCCTTCCTGTTCTCTTGATAATGGATCTCCTTCCTGTTCTCTCTTGATAACAATAACACTGGATCTCCTTCCTGTTCTCTTGATAATGGATCTCCTTCCTGTTCTCTCTTGATAACAATAACACTGGATCTCCTTCCTGTTCTCTTGATAATGGATCTCCTTCCTGTTCTCTCTTGATAACAATAACACTGGATCTCCTTCCTGTTCTCTTGATAATGGATCTCCTTCATGTTCTCTTTTGATAACAATAACACTGGATCTCCTTCCTGTTCTCTTTTGATAATGGATCTCCTTCCTGTTCTCTCTTGATAATAATAACACTGGATCTCCTTCCTGTTTTCTCTTGATAACAATAACACTGGATCTCCTTCCTGTTCTCTTTTGATAATGGATCTCCTTCCTGTTCTCTTGATAATGGATCTCCTTCCTGTTCTCTCTTGATAATAATAACACTGGATCTCCTTCCTGTTCTCTCTTGATAACAATAACACTGGATCTCCTTCCTGTTCTCTTTTGATAATGGATCTCCTTCCTGTTCTCTTTTGATAACAATAACACTGGATCTCCTTCCTGTTCTCTTTTGATAATGGATCTCCTTCCTGTTCTCTTTTGATAACAATAACACTGGATCTCCTTCCTGTTCTCTTTTGATAATGGATCTCCTTCCTGTTCTCTTTTGATAACAATAACACTGGATCTCCTTCCTGTTTTCTCTGCTGTTCCTCACTGAGGACAACAACAACAAAAAAATATTTAGTATGGTCTGTTAGAGAAAACAAACATTTTTGGGCTTTTTTGCCCTTATTTGGACAGGACAGTGGAGAGTGACAGGAAGCAAGTGGGAGAGAGAGATGGGGTGGGATCGGAGAATGACCTCAGGAGAGAGATGGGGTGGGATCGGGAAATGACCGCAGGTCGGATTCGAACCTGGGTCCCCGTTGGCACTCGGACCCGGGAGCTCATGTTTAATGTGTGTGTGTGTGTGTGTGTGTATGATGGGCTTGTACAGGGCGGCAGACATGTTGACTATGTCGTGGACCAGATTGTATCAAAGCTCATTGAGGTGGTCAAGAAGAAAAATAAGGCGGGTGTCAACGTGAAACCCTTCCAGGTAAACGGCACACACACACACACACACACACACACACATTACACACATCACACTACATACAACACACACACACACACACACACACACACACACACACACACACACACACACACATTACACACATCACACTACATACAACACACACACACACACACACACACACACACACACACACACACACACACACACATTACACACATCACACTACATACAACACACACACACACACACACACACACACACACACACATTACACACATCACACTACATACAACACACACACACACACACACACACACACACACACACACATTACACACATCACACTACATACAACACACACACACACACACACACACATCACACACACACACACACACATTACACACATCACACACATCACACACACACACATTACACACAGAATGTCCTTACATTCACACTAGGGGTGTGAATCTCTCATGTAAAAGACGATACGATTCGCATCTAGATACATGGGCACGATTCGATACAAGAAAAGATACATGTTCATAAAAAACGATTCAGTACGATTTGATGCGATGCAATTCGATGCAGTTCAAGAATGGAAAGCATTCTGAAAGATTTTTTATCATTTGCTCAAGGTGCACATTAATTTTATATTATCAGTTATTATGGTCATGGTTGTCAATTAGGCAAAAAAATGTGTGAATATGATTATCTAAACTGAGGATTGTTTCATATACTGTATTGCAATGAAAAAAGAATAGTCTACATTTCAGTCAAACACAGCAGCCAAATACAATTTTTTTTTTTTTTTGTGTGTCTGATGGCTGTTGACTGAGGTCGTTGTCACCTCGTTGTTCGTGGTCGCCATGTGGGGGAGGGGTGCAATATCCAGTGATGGTGGGGGTGAGTGTTAAACGTCCCACATACTCAACGCACCCGACCTGTAGCGCGACAATGTGACGTCACAGAAGCGCCGTAACCATTTATACTCGCGCGTGGTGGTCGCGACACTACTTGCAATATTCTCCTGAACAGAGGTGTCGCTGTTGTGAAAAGACTAACGTTAACTACTTACACAGCAGAAGAAGCTGCAGTAAGAAACACCAGTAGCTAGCCTCTGTGATGGTACTTCAGACTTTGGTTGCTACTATTCACAACTACCATCATAATTATCATGTATTTTCCAAGGTGTGTGCACAGGTAGATATATAGATAGATAGATGGATATATAGATAGTAGGGGTGTAACGGTTCATGTATTCGTATTGAACCGAAACGGTACGGGCGTCACGGTTCGGTGCATCAATTTACACGGAGAATACACGGTATAAAAATACATAAAACTCGTGTGCGGATTAATTAATGTCATGCGCAATTACTGTTAAGTAGCGAGAGTTACGGGAGTTCTTTAGCGACACCTAACGCTAATCTGTAGCCTCGCCTTAGCTCTGAAGCTCTGATTGGCGCCTATGTTTTTTTTTGTCAGGTCGTCGGTCCGTCAGTCATTAGCAGCACTAAGGTTAGACCTACAAGAGTTAGAGGATCCGCTAGTCTCTTTAAGATCGCAAGTTTGAGAACTTCAGTTACAGTAACGTTAGTACAGGCGAAAGAGTGGTGGATAAGATGAAATTGTGTGTCGGCGTTGTTCAGCATTGGGTATGTGAGTGGAAAAAATGCTACACATATTCGAAGCCATCACCCAGATGATGTAGGCTACCAATCACTGAAACGAGGGGAAAGAAACTTCCCGTGCGCTTCAGCAGCCTTTGGATACACATACAAATAGGGCCAAAACCTATGGCTTAAATTAAATGATTTCGTAATGACAGAAAGCTATGTAAATCGCGTGGTAATTACCTTTATGTTGGGGTAACTTGTAACTTCTCACATGAGGAGCTGGTAGTGTAAGTGCAGACAGTAAAATAAAGTGACAACGCTAACCAGGCTAATAAACAAACCATGCTACGGTGAGTTAACGTCAAAGGGCAAAGTCACGTGACTTCTAGTTGTAGTCTGTTTATGAAATGAAAGGAGCAATTTCGTTTTTTAAAAAAAGGCAAAATAGTGTGATATTTTCACAGTTAGTAGGCTAGATTATTACTTTACACACAATGAAAAATATTGAGGCAAATTGTAGACCCTTCCATATACAACTAAACACAGATGTTGAAGGTCTTGCTTAAGTGGATTTTTAAAAATCATTTTCTATGTAATTTGCACTTTCAGAAATAAGAGATGCTGTAGGCCTATTTTCAGTTTTATAGCTGATTGTCTTATTTTGTTTACAAGTTACAGATTGAGTCTGGGCACTTATTGTACTGTTTAGCCTACATCTTACACACTTCAGGCTGTTGCAGATAGCTCAGGGAAGAGACTGTATGACACTAGGTGGTACAGCCTGAGACAGGTACAAAAAAAAATGCTTTCTGCATTTTTGTTTTGCTTTTCCCTCCATTGTACCGAACTCGTACCGAACCGTGATGTCCGAACCGAGGTATGAACCGAACCGTGACTTCTATGTACCGTTACACCCCTAATAGATAGGTACTTTATCATCCCGAGGGAAATTGTAATAATTTAAACAGTTTAGTTAGCTGGCTAGCTAGCTAGCAGCTGGCTGAGTTCGTGTAATTTCCTGAAGTGGAAAGAGATTTTGTTCAGGCCTTAAAGGAGAATTCCGGTGTGATATTGACCTAAAGTGTGTTGAAACATGATACCGAGTGTGAACGTATGTCTCATAGCCCATCTCGGCTTGTCCCCTGCACTCCAAAATCTGGTGCTAGTTAGCCGATGCTACCAACAGCTTGTTCAATGGTGGTGCTTCGGCATCGGGCTAGCCGTGCAAATAAATCACTGTTTTACACCATTTACGAGGCTCAATGTATCTCCACACTTCATTGGTATACTACCGAAGGCCCTGACATTTAAAACGAGACATTGAGAACTTTGAAAAAGCACTGGTAGTTTACTTACAAGACGATTTATACAGACAGTATCTTCACGAAGTTTAGCGTTTGCAGCCATCTTGAATTTAGTCACGATAAGTCGAGCGACGAGTAAGAATGAACAGTTATGATAAGGGATCAGATTCCAAAAAGAATTCAGTGGAAATGCATGGATTCCAGTTTCTTCCAGTAGCAGCAACTAGAATCCATGCATTTCCACTGAATTCTTTCTTCTTTATTCTCCAATCAGCTAACCAGTATGTCCGCCCCTTCCCAAAAGTTCTTCAATGAAAAGTTCCCAGATGGATATGTGGAGCAAATCCATCTGGCGGAATCAGGTTAGCGTACAGTCCTTGTGGGAACAATAATGTCCATACAGAAGTTCAGATAGTCAGTAGTGCAATGTGTGACCTCTTCTAAGTCCTCTCCATTCAGTAGCACACTCCAGTCAGTGGACTCAAAGCAGTCTCTCAAAGCCTCATCCGCTTCCGGTGTCCACTTCCTGAAGGTGCGCGTGGCAACTGGTAGCCTCTGAACTTTTGGCTTGTACATTGGCTGAAGATGAATGAGGTTATGGTCCGACTTCCCCAGTGGGGGAAGGGGGGTGGCACTGTAAGCATCCCTCACGTTTGCATACATGAGATCTAATGTCCTGTTTTTCCTAGTTGGGCAGTCGACAAACTGGTAAAAGTTTGTGAGGGTGGAATCCAGTGTAATGTGGTTGAAGTCACCAGAGATCGCAAAGAAGGCATCACTGTGCTGAGTTTGGAGCCTAGCGACTGTAGAGTGAATGACGTCACACGCTGTGTCCGGGAGGGCTTGAGGCGGAACGTAGACACAAACAACAATGGCGTGTGAGAACTCCCTCGGCATGTAGTACGGACGGAGACTAACTGCTAGTAACTCCACATCCTTACAGCATACAGTCTCCTTCACTGTTACATGTCCGGGATTGCACCATCTATTGTTAATGTACAGCATACAGTCTCCTTCACTGTTACATGTCCGGGATTGCACCATCTATTGTTAATGTACAGCACCAGTCCGCCTCCCTTCTTTTTGCCAGAAAGTTTATTGTCTCTGTCTAAACGAGCTACACTGAAGGCAGCTCAACGTTAGCTGGGGGGATATGGCTTGTTAGCCACGTCTCCGTAAAGCATAGCAAACTACAATCCCTGTACAGCTTCTGATTTCTTACCAGGGCAGCCAGTTCGTCAGTCTTGTTGGCCAGTGAGTGTTCACGTTTCCCATAACCATCGAAGGAACTGAGGGCTTGTGTCGCCACTTCTTCTCCCGACGCCTAGTCCTCACTTTAACTCCCGCTCAGCACCCCGAAAGCACCACAGCTCCTCCGGGATGTTTACGTGAACCCTACCAGCATTCCGTCGTATTGTAAGCTGCTGATTCCTTGTGTACACAAGTTTGTTGCTGCTGGAGCATTGTAATAGATCCATATCCATAGGATAGAATGAAAACACTCCTCAAAGTGCGTAATCCAAAAAAAGTTGCAAAGTAAAAAGTAAACAAAAGACGGTAAGAAAAACACAAAGACACGGAGCTACCTAGACAGGCTGCCTCTCTCGTCAGCGCCGGAACCTGCACACACACACACATTACATACACACACACACACAGAGCACATCCTTGCACACACAGCACATCTATACACACACACACACACACACACACACACAAACACACACACATACACATTATACACATCACACACAGAATGTCCTTACACACACACACACACACACACACACACACACACACACACACACACAGCACATCCTTACACATCACACACAGAACCCACTTCCCACTTGTATTGTCATTATTATGTTACTCAATCATATTTTAGACAAAAAATATCATATAAAAAATAATGTCTCTTTGAATCTTTCCTGTGATGGCCAGATCTTGTGTAGGATGAGCAAGGCTACATGACATGATGTTTTTGTTTACTTGTTGTTGTTTGTGTCCAGGTGAAGAACCACATCTGGGTGTTTGTGAACGCTCTGATCGAGAACCCCACCTTTGACTCTCAGACCAAGGAGAACATGACGCTTCAGACCAAAAGCTTCGGTTCCAAATGCCAGCTCTCCGAGAAGTTCATCCGCTCGGTACACATGCACACACACACACACACACACACACACACACACACACACACACACACACACACACACACACACACACACACACTCACTCACAAGTACAAAACACATACTCAAAAGCACAAACGCACACGCATACACACTCACACTCACACACCCACACTCTCACAAGCGCACACACAAACACACACACACACACAGTTTCCATTAGATGCTCTGTTCCTGACTGCTGTGTGTGTGTGTGTGTGTGTGTGTGTGTGTGTGTGTGTGTGTGTGTGTGTGTGTGTGTGTGCGCGCTGCAGGCTACTAACTGTGGCATTGTGGAGAGCATCCTGAACTGGGTGAAGTTTAAAGCCCAGACGCAGCTTAATAAGAAGTGTTCCTCCGTCAAGTACAGCAAGATCAAAGGCATCCCCAAGCTGGACGACGCCAACGATGCAGGTGAGAAAACAGAAACCCCACAGTCTCCAACGGAGAGTTTCTGTCTTTGATTATGATTGGCAGAATTCAATTCAATTCAATTTCAATTTATTGTGCTTATAGAGCGCCAAAACATTACACATATATCATGGCGCTTTACAGAATGTAGGCAATCAGAGAAAGAAGGAAAGAGGGAGAAAAGAAAAGGAAGAGAGAGGCCCATGGGTAACAGGGGTAACCGGGGTAACAGGGAAAAACTCCCTAGAATTGGAGATACATATAGAAAGAAACCTCGAGCGGATCCACGACTCAAGGGCCTGACCCATCTGCCTAGGGTCAGTACAGGACAGTAAGGTCTGTATAAATGACAAATGCATATGATAGTCAGGTGTGGAGAGGACATGGTGTTTATAGCACCTGAGGTGAAAGTGGTGGGATGGGGGTGGGATGATTTACGTATCCGGTATGATAATGCATTAATCATGATTTAGTGAGGGAAAGTGCAAATAGTCCGGCGTTGGAATTGTCCAGGGAAAGGGAGTTGTCATGGGGCTAGTGGTGGGTCAGCAGACGGGCCAAAAATCCGGGCAGAGTTGTCATAGGCAGGTGATGGGTCGCTAGGCTGTACGGGCCAGGAATCCAGATAGGGGGACAGTAATAGGGGCCAGCACTATGCTATAGCAGCATAACTTAGGCATGGTGACAGCACTATGCTATTATAATAGCAGCATAACTAAGGCATGGTGACAGCACTATGTTATAGCAGCATAACTAAGGCATGGTGAGGGGTAGTCGACACCAGCACAGGTATGCGCAGGGTGCCAGTCACACGAGGACTCAGCAGGGTGGTCCATTCCAAAAATCCCTGAGGTGGGTGAAGATCCACACCGCACCATACCTAACTATGGGAGATTCTTGGAATTACAAGAAGGCCAGTATTCTGTGAGCGTAGCGGTCCGGGTGGGTTATATGGGACTAGGAGATCTTTAATATATTCTGGTGCCTGGCCATTAATGGTCATAACAGGCAGCCAGTGTAGAGATGCCAGGATAGGGGAAATATGTTCATATTTTTTAGTTCTAGTGAGTGTGCGAGCAGCTGCATTTTGTATAAGCTGTAAGCTCTTTAGACAGGTGTTATTGCAGCCAGCTTATAGAGCATTGCAATAATCCATCCTTGAGGTAACAAAAGCATGGATTAATTTCTCAGCATCTGGTAAGGATAAAGACTTCCTTATCTTTGAAATGTTCCTTAAATGATAGAATGAAGTTTTGGTAATCTGTTTTATGTGATTACTTAGTGATAGGTCTTGGTCAATTGTAACTCCATTGCATTCAAAGCCATTCTAAAACACGCTGCAACCCCAATTCATGCTATATTACTGCATTCTATATGACTGCATGCTATAGACCCTTTCAAGAGAGTTCCATTATCAGCATCATAGTTGGCCCCACAAGACTTCCTTTTTAATATTCCGTATGTTATCTTAAAGGTCCAGTATGTAGGAAATAATGGAAAATAAACTGTAACCATTCCAAAAATGATCACCATATGTTGTCAGAGAGTAAGGAAACACGATGAATGGAAGTAATGGCTTATTTGACAACATTACTCTAACCCGTAATGGCTTATTTGACAACATTACTCTAACCCGTAATGGCTTATTTGACAACATTACTCTAACCCGTAATGGCTTATTTGACAACATTACTCTAACCCGTAAAACCCGTAAAACCCATGAAAAAAAAAGAGTTACGGGGCGGAATCTCTTGGAATTTTCATTTATGTTTTGAACGATTAATTCTAGAATAGCGTATTAATAATGGGCTAGCGCGTCCTCCTATTTGGGTTGCCAAATTAGCAAAGGCCAACTGTCAACAGCTGTCAGTTGTAGTCATGAAAGCCTACGAGAGGCAGGCAAATTTCCCAAATTAAAACAAGAAACAAATTAAGTGGACATCGGAGGAGCTTCCTGAGATGGTGACGTCTTCATCAAACGAAGAATATGTCTGACGCAGAGCTGGCCATATTTCTCCACAACAGGTAGCCTAGGCTAAACTTAATCTGCATCGCTAACTTCAGCTAAATATGTTAGGTTGGTTAGAGAGGTATTTTTTGTTTTCACTGTTTCCGTAATGTGTAGCTGGGTCATGGTTGGAGAAACGTTAAAGCAGCTGCAGGTCAACTAACGTTAGCTAAGTCTTCATTACATTTGGCAACCCAGAAGAGGCTCGCGTCTGGTAGTCTTGAGAACGTTCACCAGTGTTTTGATTTTGGCCTACAGAACGTTCGGTAACAATCCTACAAATCGCACCTTTAATGCAGAGGAAGTAGATCGGGAACCAAATAGAATGTTCAAGCATTGTTTTTGTTTTTATTGTTGAAAGGGTCTATATGACTGCATTCTATATTACTGCATTCTATATGACTGCATTCTATATTACTGCGTTCTATATGACTGCATTCTATATGACTGCATTCTATATGACTGCATTCTATATTACTGCATTCTATATGACTGCATTCTATATGACTGCGCCATGAATTGATATAAAGTTGTTATAAAATAACAACAGAGTTGCTGCGTCTTTGCAACCATTCCGCAAGCAGAATTGTTTTCTTTGCGGAAGCACAATTATTTATGAATACATGTTTATATGTTGCCGTGTCTTTATTTTATGAAATCTAGTAACTGTTTTAGTTTGTTTAAGTTGTTTTAGAACATCAATAGGGCCCTGGGTTCCAGGGATCTTAGTGCAGGCCCTTAGCGGTTCTAAAACCAGGGATCTTAGTGCAGGCCCTTAGCGGTTCCAGGGATCTTAGTGCAGGCCCTTAGCGGTTCCAGGGATCTTAGTGCAGGCCCTTAGCGGTTCTAAAATCCCTGTAACCTACAACCTTGCGAGTCTTGTTCCTTAAAGCAGTTCCACACACACTAGCTTCAGACGGGCAGAGCTACATCAGGGCCACATCAGGGCCACATCAGAGCTACATCAGGGCCACATCAGGGCCACATCAGGGCCACATTAGGGCCACATCAGGGCTACATCAGAGCCACATCAGAGCCACATCAGGGCTACATCAGAGCCAGGTCCAGGTCAGATCAGAGCCAGTTCAGGGTTAGGTGAGGGTCATAATTGTCAGATGCAGCCTTGATGAAACCATTCAGGGCCAGAGGTCCTTCAGACCGTCAGGGTGTACTGCAATTGAGTCCACTTTAACACTGATGTGTGTGTGTGTGTGTCGGCAGGGGGGAAGCACTCGTCGGAGTGTACTCTGATCCTAACTGAGGGAGACTCGGCGAAGACGCTGGCCGTGGCCGGCCTTGGGGTGATCGGACGCGACCGCTACGGTGTTTTCCCCCTCAGGGGCAAGATCCTCAATGTGCGCGAAGCCACACACAAGCAGGTGAGCTGGAGAGCGTCTGTGTCTGCTACAGTGTGTGTGTGTGTGTGTGTGTGTGTCATTACTGTAAAACAGCTTGATGCTCAGTCAATTTCTCCCTGAATAAAAAACGGTTGATGATGATGATGAAATTCCGCCCTCTGCTTGTAGATCATGGAGAACGCTGAGATCAACAACATCATTAAGATCGTGGGTCTGCAGTACAAGAAGAGCTACGAAGACCCCGAGTCACTGCGCTCGCTTCGCTACGGCAAGATCATGATTATGACAGATCAGGTACGGTGGTGTGTGTGTGTGTGTGAGTGTGTGTGTGTGTGTGAGATCCGGAATCACTGCGGTTGCTACGGCAAGATCATGATCATGACAGATCAGGTATGGTGGCCTGCAGGGACCAATCCTCTGGTGTGATTAGAGGAGAGAAAAGCGCATCCAAGACACACGGAGGTGAATTCAGAGCCAAATATGATCAAGACGGATCGGGACAGATCACTGAAATATTATTATTATTATTTTTATTATTATTATTTATCGGGACAGATCACATTTCTGCCAGTTTGTGTTATGTTCTCCGTTTGATGTTCTCTCTGTTCTATGCCAGTTTGTGCTATGTTCTCTGATGTTCTCTCTGTTCTATGCCAGTTTGTGCTATGTTCTCCGTTTGATGTTCTCTCTGTTCTATGCCAGTTTGTGCTATGTTCTCTGATGTTCTCTCTGTTCTATGCCAGTTTGTGCTATGTTCTCTGTTTGATGTGCTGTGCACACTATACCTCTTCTCAGGATCAAGATGGTTCTCACATCAAAGGTCTTCTCATCAACTTCTTCCACCACAACTGGCCTTCCCTGCTCAAACACACCTTCCTGGAGGAGTTCATCACGCCCATTGTCAAAGTAAGTATGTCACACACTTTGTTAATCTAAGATTATGTTATGCACGTTTAAGGACATTAGGCAAAACAATAATTATACACACTACACACAAAAGTGCGTTATGTTAAAAAAAACTCAGGAATATGTAAATTATATTGAAACAGCATGGTAATGAATCTAAGATTATGTTATGCTCAGGAATATGTAAATTGTAGATCTAGGTTTAAATTTAATTTGAGCTATGTTGCACCACTTAATTTTAAGCATGGATTAACTAATCCACGATTAAAACCTTTAAAACCTGTGATTAAAACCTTGACCGGTGGGTTGTACCAACAAGGATTACATTTTAACCTGAATTTAATCAAAGTTTATCCATTAAACCTAGTTTAAAGATAATCAGGTCACTGCCACGCTGCAAAAGGTGATATCTTACTAAGTGTTACAAAATCTAGTTAGTATTGTTTTTAGTATAAGGATACTTACTTTGAGCTTTTTTGTAAGATTATTAAAATAAGTCAAAATCTTACATTAAAACATAAAAAAACAAGTAAATTTATTTGCTAATAGATTAAGAAAATATATTTTAACAATTTGTCTGAATTTAAACCACCTCAGCAGCAGGGTTGAATCCCTAACTGATATTTAAATCACAGTTGAGCTGTGAAATAAATCCAGGTTTATGTGAACATTTAAACCAAGATTAAAAGGAAGAATTAATTGTAAACCTGATTACCTTTAAACTAGGTTTAAGGTTTGGTGCTACTGGATTAATAGATAACCCTTGATTTAATCCAGGTTAAAACATTATCCTTGTTGGTGCAACCCACCCAATATGTTGCACATGTTCCCTGCATATGTCACATGCTTAATCATAGAGTAAAACTGTTTATCATCTCATTTAAATAGTCTAGTTGTCAATAGAGTTGTGTGTGTGTGTGTGTGTGTGTGTGTGTGTGTATGGAATCTACAGTAACAGTCATACTCAACTGTGTGTGTGTGTGTGTGTGTTTTACAGGTGACCAAGAACAAGCAGGAAATGTCCTTTTACAGCATTCCAGAGTTTGATGAGTGGAAGAAACAGACGGAGAACTTCAAAACATGGCACATAAAGTATTACAAAGGTCGACATTTAAACCTAAACCTAACATGGCACATAAAGTATTACTAAGGTCGACATTTAAACCTAAACCTAACATGGCACATGAAGTATTACAAAGGTCGACATTTAACCCTAAACCTAACATGGCACATAAAGTATTACTAAGGTTGCACATTTAAACCTAAACATGTGTTACCTGTCTGCATTTGATATTTCTGAGCATCATCCTCTTCACTCTTGCTAAAGGTGCTGTGTGTGTGTGTTTCTCCTATCCTGATGCAGGTCTAGGAACCAGCACCGGTAAAGAGGCAAAGGAGTACTTTGCGGACATGGAGAGACATCGGATCATGTTCCGCTACGCGGGCACAGAGGATGATGCTGCCATCACACTGGTACGCACACACACATGTTGGTGGAGGAGAAACAGTGTTGGGTTGGGTTCTAATGCAGTGTTGGGTTGGGTTCTAATGCAGTGTTGGGTTGGGTTCTAATGCAGTGTTGCAGTGTTAGGTTGGGTTCTAATGCAGTGTTAGGTTGGGTTCTGATGCAGTGTTGGGTTGGGTTCTAATGCAGTGTTGGATTGCGTTCTGATACCACCCCAACCAAACCTTATAGATTATGTAAATTATATATAAATTATCAAGCTTAATCAGACAGAATTATTTTCCCCCGGAATTTATTTTCCCCATGCACATGAGCATAGGTTTCCTTTATGTAGCCTATGCTGATTGCTGTGTGCATGGGATTGACGTATGTGCAGGGTAGAAATTTGACTGTAATTGCATTAAATCAGGTTGTTTTAACTAATATTATTCTGCAAGAGTGGGTTTTGTCCACTACATTTAAGTTCCCTGTTATAGACTAACTTGCCATATTAAAAATTCCCATTAATTCCCGTTCATTTCCGTATATTCCCGTTAATTCCCATGGAAAGTTTCCAACTTTGAAAATTCCCGGAATTTTGCAACCCTAGTTCTAATGCAGTGTTGGGTTCTAATGCAGTGTTGGGTTGGGTTCTAATGCAGTGTTGGGTTCTAATGCAGTGTTGGATTGGGTTCTAATGCAGTGTTGGGTTGGGTACTAATGCGGTGTTGGATTGGGTTCTGATGCAGTGTTGGGTTGGGTACTAATGCGATGTTGGATTGGGTTCTGATGCGGTGTTGGGTTCTAATGCAGTGTTGGGTTGGGTTCTAATGTAGTTTGTATTTTAAGTGTGTTAGACACAGAGAGATGGAAAGTTGGTCACTGAGACAATGAAATGGGTGACTTTAGATTAGTGAACTCTCTCACTTTCTCTCTCTCCATCCCTCTCCCCCCCTCTCTCTCCATCCCTCCCTCTTCTCCCCCCCCTCTCTCCATCCATCCCCCCCTCTTCTCTCCCCCCCTCTCTCTCTCCATCCCTCCCCCCCTCTCCCCTCCCTCTTCTCCCCCCCTCTCTCTCTCTCCATCCCTCCCTCTTCCCCCCCCCTCTCTCTCCATCCCTCCCTCTCCCCCCCCTCTCTCTCTATCCCTCCCTCTTCCCCTCCTCTCTCTCTCTCCATCCTCCCCTCTTCTCCCCCCCTCTCTCCATCCATCCATCCTCCCCTCCCTCTTCCCCCCCAACTCTCTCTCCCCCCCATCTCTCTCTCCATCCCTCCCTCTCCCCCCCCCTCTCTCTCTCCATCCCTCCATCTCCCCCCTCTCTCTCTATCCCTCCCTCTTCCCCCCCTCTCTCCATCCATCCCCCCCTCTTCTCTCCCCCCCTCTCTCTCTCTCCATCCCTCCCTCTTCCCCCCCCCTCTCTCTCTCCATCCCTCCCTCTTCCCTCTCTCTCTCTCTCTCTCCTCTCTCTCTCTCTCCCCTCTCTCTCTCTCTCTCTCTCTCTCTCTCTCTCTCTCCCCTCTCTCTCTCTATCCCTCCCCCCCTCTCTCTCTCTCTATCCCTCCCTCTTCCCCTCCTCTCTCTCTCTCCATCCCTCCCTCTTCCCTCTCTCTCTCTCTCTCCCTCTCTCTCCTCTCTCTCTCTCTATCCCTCCCTCTTCCCCCTCTCCCTCTCTCTCTCTCCATCCCTCCCTCTTCCCCCCCTCTCTCTCTCCATCCCTCCCTCTTCCCTCTCTCTCTCTCTCTCTCTCTCTCTCTATCCCTCCCTCTTCCCTCTCTCTCTCTCTCTTTCTCCCTCTTCTCCCCCCCCCTCTCTCTCCATCCCTCCCTCTTCCCTCTCCCCTCTCTCTCTCTCCCTCTCTCTCTCTCTCTCTCTCTCTATCCCTCCCTCTTCTCCCCCCCCCTCTCTCTCTCTCTCTCTCTCTCTCTCTCTCTCTATCCCTCCCTCTCCTCTCTCTCTCTCTCTATCCCTCCCCCTCTCTCTCTCTATCCCTCCATCAGGCCTTCAGTAAGAAGAAGACGGATGACAGGAAGGAGTGGCTGACCAACTTCATGGAGGACAGACGGCAGAGAAGGATGCACGGCCTGCCCGAGGTGTGTGTGTGTGTGTGTGTGTGTGTGTGTGTGTGTGTGTGTGTGTAGTGTGTAGTGTGTGTGTGTGTGTGTGTGTGTGTGTGCCCGAGGTGTGTGTGTGTGGGTGTGTGTGTGTGCCCGAGGTGAGTGCGTGTGTGTGTGTGTGTGTGTGTGTGTGTGTGCCCGAGGTGTGTGTGTGTGTGTGTGTGTGTGTGTGTGTGTGTGCCCCCGAGGTGTGTGTGTGTGTGTGTGTGTGTGTGTGTGCCCGAGGTGTGTGTGTGTGTGTGTTTGTGTGTGTCTGTGTGAGTGTGTCTGTGTGAGTGTGTGCCCGAGGTGAGTGTGAGTGTGTTTGTGTGTGTGTGTGTGTGTGCCCGAGGTGAGTGTGTGTGTGTGTGCCCGAGGTGAGTGTGTGTGTGTGTGTGTCCGAGGTGAGTGTGTGTGTGTGTGTGCCCGAGGTGAGTGTGTGTGTGTGCCGGAGGTGAGTGTGTGTGTGTGCCCAAAGTGAGTGTGTGTTTGTGTGTGTGTGTCTGTGTGCACGCTACAGTAGCATCAGATTAAAAAAAAGCCCCAGAATCAAACTTGTAAAAAAACAAATCAAACTCCCTCAGTGACTGTACTGACGCAGAGTGCATTATGCTCCCGTAAGAGCGCTCTTTAGTAACCTCCTAGTGCCCACTAAATAGAACTCTTTAGTACCCTCCTAGAAATAGAACTCTTTAGTACCCTCCTAGTGCCCACTAAATAGTAACTAAACCAGGGGTCTCAAACTCAAATGAGCTGGGGGCCACTTCGGCCAACGTCATCTGATTGGAGGGCCACGTCAGTGTTAAAGAAAAATACAAAAAAGGACGGCTGTTTCCTAAAATGTTTTTTTTGTCAAATACTAGGCTACACAAAACTGCAAAGAGAAATTGCAAATCTTTTTATCTCTTTTTAGACACCTGTGCTAACAACCTTAGCTTATAAATAAAATAATGATAAAATAAATATTAATACAAATTATAAAAAACAAAAAGCATAAAAACAGGTATGTGTGTGTTTCACTCCAAATAAAAATATTTTCTTCTCATAACTTATTTAAACCTGCATGGCAAACTTTAAGCACCAGGGTTAAGGAAACAACACCATTGGATTTTGACAAAATTTCAAAAGGCATACTACTGTGAATCTTGGAGTATAAAAAAAAAGTTTATGAAGGGGGTAAATGTATCTAATTTGCCACTGAATGGCAAGCACCTCAAATTATGCACCTTTCGGTAAATACTGGATGTTGAACTTATTTGAGCAGGTTTACTTTCTTTTTTGGGATATTACCCACATAACAAATTAACAGGAAAACAGTAGGCCTAAGATGTAAACCAAAAATAGTAAACTATTACTAGCCTATAACCACAAGGGTCATTCTACGAAACCGGTGCCTTTTCACTTTGACATTTTTTTAAAAAATCATGTAGGACAAACCATATTTTAAGACATCCACATGATATAAGACATATATGACCTGCATAAAAAAATATTTTCCCACCTCAGGCATAAATCCCTATTAATATTTTCCTTTTTATTGTAGCCCAGGTGTCTTTTTTTTTTACCACCCCGTAACGGACAAGATGCGCTCCATTTTAGACATAATGCATACATTGAATTCAGAACATTTCATGTTTTCCTGTCATAAAAATGTCCTTAATTTGATATTAAAAGTTATAGGTTTCTTTTTTAATTGGAGATTTGCAGAATTTAGATTCTAATCTTCAAACTGTGAATTCCGCATGCCCATTGGTTGGTGTTTTGAACAATATTGGCTATTTTACTCCCTATTGTCAAATTAAAGCTACATGTGTAAATAGGCCCACTTCATCACACTATGATCAAACATTTATTTATGGGCTATTTCACTCACTCTCTAGTATTTTTTTAAAAAAACACACATGTTATGGGGTGGTAAGTCATGTTACAGGGTGGTAAATCCTGTTACGGGGTGGTTAATTTTGTTTGTTTCCATAATTTAACAATAATTTGATTAGTTCTGGACATATGTGTGGACTGTTAATGTCGTAATAAGTCAAGATCCAAAGTATATATAAACATATTTATTGATATGAAGTTCAAAATGCATGTTATGTCATGTAATACTGGGTACATTCAACATGGATAGATTTCAGAAGATTGAGTACATTCATTTTGATATATGATCATAAAATTGAGTACATTGAAAAAGATAAAGTACTCTCAGGAGGGGTGTCAAAAGCCTTCATTCTAGCCTTCGCCTACCCTGGAAATCCAGAGTTCTCGCAAGAGCACAATGGAATTGTCTCTGCGAGGCACTCTGGCAATGAGCAATGATGCACGTTACTTTTTCCCCTTGCATCCCGTAGAACCAATCAAATCGTATCTGACATAGGCGGGCCAGAGGCGAGCTAAACTGATGACGACAGCGTTGCAACGTTGGAAACATTGATCGTAGTGTTATCCAATTGCGTCGAAGTCCGTAATCATTCAGAGTAAACATTGGTCTGGTGTTATCCAATTGCGTGCAGTGAGATTTTCAAATGCATGCTTGGTGCCACCCCTCGAGTTGGGCCATTACATGATTGTTCGTGGCCAGACCCTTAATCTTTCTAGATTATCAGGGTCTGGATTTTCCAGGCTAGCCTTTGCCTGCTTTCCAGGGCTAGTCCACACGTACCAAACCAATCTTTTTTTCCTCCGTCTTCCCTGGAACCGTATCAAGAATATTTGCGTCCAAACGGATCCATCTCAACACGACTCAACACGTTACTTTATATCCCAGGCCTAGAGGTGGCATTGTTTCTGTTACAGAAATTGACCAAAGCTTGCGTGCTGTAGGCTATACAAACAGACATAATAGGCTACGACGAAAATGGCTAGTGCAAGGAAACCAGAATTGTTTGTGTGGACTGATAGTGAACTGTCAACTGTAGTCAACTGTAAAACTAATAAACTTCATTTTTACGGTTTGTGAAGGGTGCAGTCCCGTCCTTTATTTGGCTAACGCAGGTACAAATAATCTCCTTTACTTTCTTTGGTTGTAGGATAGTCCGCGATTCACATTAGTTTTGGCTATCACCGCAAGTGCATAGGCTACTAAACGCTAGGCCTACCCAAGTTCTAGGCTATTCCGTCGCCAGATTTATAATATTGCTATAATACCTTCGTTAGTAACATTTAAACTTACACCGCACTTCCCTAATAAATGGACGGGGCCTCATTTTGTTCCTTCCACTTTTTCCTTAACTGTCGTTGGTCCCTCTAACTCAGGTCTTTGATCAACAACTTCTTCCCTCTTTCGACATCTCGTCTCCTTGCCGCTCCATCTCTAGATACTGCTGCCTCCTCTCTGGATCGGCATTGCGGCGAGCACGGAACAGTCGCTGTCGTTCAGCATTGCTCATTGGAGCCATAATTGTCTGCAAATTATGAAAATTATCATAATTATTTACACTGACTAGGTGTGTGTGCCAAGTTGAGAGAGACAGAGAGAGAGAGAGAGAGAGTTCATGACTGGGTTGTCACTAGATACACAAAAAAGCTAAGTACTCTACATTTTGAAATGCATTCATTTGCTGTGATGACCACAGAAACCTCCTTTCTGCTTGTAGTTAGCCCTTCCCAACAAGTCCATCACAACTAGTTAAGCTGTTTAATAATTATTTCTCACCACAATAGTCTCCAGTAGGCTAACATTGGCATACAATATAGTCATAAAATATTAACAGTGACCAATGCATACTGATGAACCAGCATTCAACAGATTAGCTGGTTGCTATGGACTTATTGCTAAGGGCTCACTGCAGAAAGAACAGAGGTTTCCCCCAGTCATCACAGTATGTAAAACTATATATAAATATAATTTTTATGAATTGTGTAATCTAAATGGCAATGGCAACCACTCTGCATTCCCCTTATCACCCCCTCTACATTCCCCTTACCACCCCATAACGATACAAAGTGTTATGGGGTGGTATGTTACGGGGTGGTAAATTTCACCTCAGAATGACTGCAGCTAGCACTGTTATTGACTAGCTAAGATAGCAAATATATCATTCAGTTTAAAATTTCCTTCACTTTACATTACAGTTGAAAAAAAAATCCTAATTTAACAGTTTCCCTATCTATTATACGTTATGGGGTGGTAAGGTTTAAGCTTAACGGACCCTATCTAACTACCAAAAAGAGCAAATAAATCATATCAAATTGTGTGGGAACTTGCCTGCTTGAGACCTTGGCTCCTGCAAGGGTTTGAGTGATGTCATCTGCTGTCTGTGAGGTCACTTAAAGAAACAGTGTCTTTGTAATAGCCAGAACATGTAAGCGTTATGGGGTGGTATGTAAAACTACGGGACGGGCATAAATCATGATTTTTGTATAGGAAATCATACTTTTATTTAAAAAAAACATATAGTATAGTATCAAGAGCATATTTTTAATCATGACATTAATGAAAATTTGGTTAAAAAATGAAATGTTCTAATTAATATATTAGGTGCGAATTCCATATGTGACTTTCCGGACATGGGGAAATTGGCCATGTCCTTGGTAAAGATGACTAAAAAGTGTAGGATTTATATTTACAATGACATTGAAATATGCATTATGTAATTCATAACACTTAAATTAACAGGTTTGATCCTTTGAAATACATTTTGACACATTTTTACATTGTTGAGAGCTCATGAAATGGACCGGACGCAAAAGGCACCGGTTTCGTAGAATGACCCACAAACCATTATTATAGGCCTACAATAAAGTAGCCTGGTCAAATCGGTTCCTATCGTGGGTGACTTTGTTCTTCAGACACCTATTTTTACTACCCCTGCTGTCTGTACCACGTCCATTACGGACACTATCATCAGAATTACCACTGCCACCTCCAGCTATGTTGGGCAGAGGGTCGAAATAAGCATGGTAGGGCCTATGCTTAGTGGACACGTTCGTAGGCTATACACGCAAAGACGCACCTTACATTACGTTAACGTTGAAGAACAT